>NW_027517287.1:0-45892 GCF_048772815.1 Callospermophilus lateralis
TTTAGGTTTCTCTCTGTTCTCTCCTATATAGATAGATGAATTTGGAACTCTAAATCCAACATGGTTTGTAGTAGCTCTTTGAAACTTGACAAAATAAAGGAGTTCTCAGTTTTGTCTCTATGGTTTGCTTCCTCTTCAAGTAGCCCTAGGCACAGACTGTGGAAAAGCACTTTCATTGAGAGGGGTTGCCAAGCTTCTAAGAAATTACGAGTTTCCGAAATACCACCAAATATTTTATCACCCAATCTTGATGATACTTGGTGCTAATGATCAGTACACATCCCACTTGGCTCACCAAATTTTGTTCTTCTAGGTTGAAGCGTTCGTCTACAGTAGCAGTTTTTATATTTAGGTTTCCCTCTGTTCTCTCCAATATAGATAGATGAATTTGGAACTCTAAATCTAACATGGTTTGTAGTAGCTCTTTGAAACTTTACAAAATAAAGGAGTTCTCAGATTTGCCTCTATGGTTTGTTTCCTCTTCAAGTAGCCCTGGGCACAGACTGTGGAATAGCACTTTCATTGAAGGGGTTGCCAAGCTTCTAAGCAATAACGAGTTTCCGAAATACTAGCAAATATTTTTTCACCCAATCTTGATGATACTTGGTGGTAATGATCAGTACACAAATCCCACTTGGCTTACCAAATTTTGTTCTTCTAGGTTGACGCGTTCGTCTACAGTAGCAGTTTTTATATTTAAGTTTTCCTCTGTTATCTCCTATATAGATAGATGAATTTGGAACTCTAAATCCAACATGGTTTGTAGTAGCTCTTTGAATCTTGACATAATAAAGGAGTTCTCAGATTTGTCTCTATGGTTTGTTTCCTCTTCAAGTAGCCCTAGGCACAGACTGTGGAAAAGCACTTTCATTGAGAGGGGTTGTCAAGCTTCTAAGAAATAACGAGTTTCAGAAATATCAGCAAATATTTTTTCACCAAATCTTGATGATACTTGTTGCTAATGATCAGTACACATATCCCACTTGGCTCACCAAATTTAGTTCTTCTAGGTTGAATCATTCGTTCAGTAGAAGTTTTTATATTTAGGTTTCCCTCTGTTCTCTCCTATACAGATAGATGAATTTGGAACTCTAAATCCAACATGGTTTGTAGTAGCTCTTTGAAACTTGACAAAATAAAGGAGTTCTCAGTTTTGTCTCTATGGATTGTTTCCACTTCAAGTAGCCCTAGGCACAGACTGTGGAAGCACTTTCATTGAGATGGGTTGCCGAGCTTCTAAGAAATAACGCGTTTCCGAAATACCAGCAAATATTTTTTCACACAATCTTGTTGATACTTGGTGGTAATGATCAGTACACAAATCCCACTTGGCTCACCAAAATTTAGTTCTTCTAGATTGAAGCGTTCGTGTACAGTAGCAGTTTTAATATTTAGGTTTCCCTCTGTTCTCTCCTATATAGATAGATGAATTTGGAACTCTAAATCCAACATGGTTTTTAGTAGCTCTTTGAAACTTGACAAAATAAAGGAGTTCTCAGTTTTGTCTCTATGCTTTGTTTCCTCTTCAAGTAGCCCTAGGCACAGACTGTGGAAAGGCACTTTCATTGAGAGGGGTTGCCAAGCTTCTAAGAAATAACGAGTTTCCGAAATACCAGCAAATATTTTTTGACCCAATCTTGATGATACTTGGTGGTAATGATCAGTACACAAATCCCACTTGGCTCAACAAATTTTGTTCTTTTAGGTTGAAGCGTTCGTCTACAGTAGCAGTTTTTATATTTAGGTTTCCCTCTGTTCTGTCCAATATACATAGATGAATTTGGAACTCTAAATCCAACATGGTTTGTAGTAGCTCATTGAAACTTGACAAAATAAAGGAGTTCTCAGTTTTGTCTCTATGGTTTGTTTCCTCTTCAAGTAGCCCTAAGCACAGACTGTGGAAAGCACTTTCATTGAGATGGGTTGCCAAGCTTCTAAGAAATAACTAGTTTCCGAAATACCAGCAAATATTTTTTCACCCAATCTTGATGATACTTGGTGGTAATGATCAGTACACAAATCCCACTTGGCTCACCAAATTTTGTTCTTCTAGGTTGAAGCGTTCGTCTACAGTAGCAGTTTTTATATTTAGGTTTCTCTCTGTTCTCTCCTATATAGATAGATGAATTTGGAACTCTAAATCCAACATGGTTTGTAGTAGCTCTTTGAAACTTGACAAAATAAAGGAGTTCTCACTTTTGTCTCTATGGTTTGTTTCCTCTTCAAGTAGCCCTAGGCACAGACTGTGGAAAAGCACTTTCATTGAGAGGGGTTGCCAAGCTTCTAAGAAATTACGA
Organism: Callospermophilus lateralis; assembly: GCF_048772815.1. Taxonomy (NCBI): domain Eukaryota; kingdom Metazoa; phylum Chordata; class Mammalia; order Rodentia; family Sciuridae; genus Callospermophilus; species Callospermophilus lateralis. The sequence continues at coordinate 2,298 of NW_027517287.1, forward strand.
GTTTCCGAAATACCAGCAAATATTTTTTCACCCAATCTTGATGATACTTGGTGCTAATGATCAGTACACAAATCCCACTTGGCTCACCAAATTTTGTTCTTCTAGGTTGAAGCGTTCGTCTGCAGTGGCAGTTTTTATATTTAGGTTTCCCTCTGTTCTCTCCAATATAGATAGATGAATTTGGAACTCTAAATCGAACATGGTTTGTAGTAGCTCTTTGAAACTTGAGAAAATAAAGGAGTTCTCAGTTTTGTCTCTATGGTTTGCTTCCTCTTCAAGTAGCCCTAGGCACAGACTGTGGAAAAGCACTTTCATTGAGAGGGGTTGCCAAGCTTCTAAGAAATTACGAGTTTCCGAAATACCACCAAATATTTTATCACCCAATCTTGATGATACTTCGTGCTAATGATCAGTACACATCCCACTTGGCTCACCAAATTTTGTTCTTCTAGGTTGAAGCGTTCGTCTACAGTAGCAGTTTTTATATTTAGGTTTCTCTCTGTTCTCTCCTATATAGATAGATGAATTTGGAACTCTAAATCCAACATGGTTTGTAGTAGCTCTTTGAAACTTGACAAAATAAAGGAGTTCTCACTTTTGTCTCTATGGTTTGTTTCCTCTTCAAGTAGCCCTAGGCACAGACTGTGGAAAAGCACTTTCATTGAGAGGGGTTGCCAAGCTTCTAAGAAATTACGAGTTTCCGAAATACCAGCAAATATTTTTTCACCCAATCTTGATGATACTTGGTGCTAATGATCAGTACACAAATCCCACTTGGCTCACCAAATTTTGTTCTTCTAGGTTGAAGCGTTCGTCTGCAGTAGCAGTTTTTATATTTAGGTTTCGTTCTGTTCTCTCCAATATAGATAGATGAATTTGGAACTCTAAATCGAACATGGTTTGTAGTAGCTCTTTGAAACTTTACAAAATAAAGGAGTTCTCAGATTTGCCTCTATGGTTTGTTTCCTCTTCAAGTAGCCCTGGGCACAGACTGTGGAATAGCACTTTCATTGAAGGGGTTGCCAAGCTTCTAAGAAATAACGAGTTTCCGAAATACTAGCAAATATTTTTTCACCCAATCTTGATGATACTTGGTGGTAATGATCAGTACACAAATCCCACTTGGCTTACCAAATTTTGTTCTTATAGGTTGACCCGTTCGTCTACAGTAGCAGTTTTTATATTTAAGTTTCCCTCTGTTCTCTCCTATATAGATAGATGAATTTGGAACTCTAAATCCAACATGGTTTGTAGTAGCTCTTTGAATCTTGACAAAATAAAGGAGTTCTCAGATTTGTCTCTATGGTTTGTTTCCTCTTCAATTAGCCCTAGGCACAGACTGTGGAAAAGCACTTTCATAGAGAGCTGTTGCCAAGCTTCTAAGAAATAACGAGTTTCAGAAATACCAGCAAATATTTTTTCACCCAATCTTGATGATACTTGTTGCTAATGATCAGTACACATATCCCACTTGGCTCACCAAATTTAGTTCTTCTAGGTTGAAGCGTTCGTGTACAGTAGCAGTTTTTATATTTAGGTTTCCCTCTGTTCTCTCCTATACAGATAGATGAATTTGGAACTCTAAATCCAACATGGTATGTAGTAGCTCTTTGAAACTTGACAAAATAAAGGAGTTCTCAGTTTTGTCTCTATGGATTGTTTCCACTTCAAGTAGCCCTAGGCACAGACTGTGGAAGCACTTTCATTGAGATGGGTTGCCAAGCTTCTAAGAAATAACGCGTTTCCGAAATACCAGCAAATATTTTTTCACAAAATCTTGTTGATACTTGGTGGTAATGATCAGGACACAAATCCCACTTGGCTCACCAAAATTTAGTTCTTCTAGATTGAAGCGTTCATGTACAGTAGCAGTTTTTATATTTAGGATTCCCTCTGTTCTCTCCTACATAGATAGATGAATTTGGAACTCTAAATCCAACATGGTTTGTATTAGCTCTTTGAATCTTGATATAATAAAGGATTTCTCAGATTTGTCTCTATGGTTTGTTTCCTCTTCAAGTAGCCCTAGGCACAGACTGTGTAAATGCACTTTCATTGATAGGGGTTGCCAAGCTTCTAAGAAATAACCAGTTTCTGAAATACCAGCAAATATTTTTTTACCCAATCTTGATGATACTTGGTGGTAATGATCAGTACACAAATCCCACTTGGCTCACCAAATTTTGTTCTTTTAGGTTGATGAGTTCGTCTACAGTAGCAGTTTTTATATTTAGGTTTCTCTCTGTTCTCTCCTATATAGATAGATGAATTTGGAACTCTAAATCCAACATGGTTTGTAGTAGCTCTTTGAAACTTGACAAAATAAAGGAGTTCTCAGTTTTGTCTCTATGGTTTGTTTCCTCTTCAAGTAGCCTTAGGCACAGACTGTGGAAAAGTACTTTCATTGAGAGGGGTTGCCAAGCTTCTAAGAAATAACGAGTTTCCGAAATACCAGCAAATATTTTTTCAACCAATCTTGATGATACTTGTTGCTAATGATCAGTACACATATCCCACTTGGCTCACCAAATTTAGTTCTTCTAGGTTGAAGCGTTCGTGTACAGTAGCAGTTTTTATATTTAAGTTTCCCTCTGTTCTCTCCTATATAGATAGATGAATTTGGAACTCTAAATCCAACATGGTTTGTATTAGCTCTTTGAATCTTGATATAATAAAGGAGTTCTCAGATTTGTCTCTATGGTTTGTTTCCTCTTCAAGTAGCCCTAGGCACAGACTGTGGAAAAGCACTTTCATTGAGAGGGGTTGCCAAGCTTCTAAGAAATAACGAGTTTCCGAAATACCAGCAAATATTTTTTCACCCAATCTTGATGATACTTGTTGCTAATTATTAGTACACATATCCCACTTGGCTCACCAAATTTAGTTCTTCTAGGTTGAAGCGTTCGTGTACAGTAGCAGTTTTTATATTTAGGTTTCCCTCTGTTCTCTCCTATACAGATAGATGAATTTGGAACTCTAAATCCAACATGGTATGTAGTAGCTCTTTGAAACTTGACAAAATAAAGGAGTTCTCAGTTTTGTCTCTATGGATTGTTTCCACTTCAAGTAGCCCTAGGCACAGACTGTGGAAGCACTTTCATTGAGATGGGTTGCCAAGCTTCTAAGAAATAACGCGTTTCCGAAATACCAGCAAATATTTTTTCACAAAATCTTGTTGATACTTGGTGGTAATGATCAGGACACAAATCCCACTTGGCTCACCAAAATTTAGTTCTTCTAGATTGAAGCGTTCATGTACAGTAGCAGTTTTTATATTTAGGATTCCCTCTGTTCTCTCCTACATAGATAGATGAATTTGGAACTCTAAATCCCACATGGTTTGTAGTAGCTCTTTGAAACGTGACAAAATAAAAGAGTTCTCAGATTTGTCTCTATGGTTTGTTTCCTCTTCAAGTAGCCCTAGGCACAGACTGTGTAAATGCACTTTCATTGATAGGGGTTGCCAAGCTTCTAAGAAATAACCAGTTTCTGAAATACCAGCAAATATTTTTTTACCCAATCTTGATGATACTTGGTGGTAATGATCAGTACACAAATCCCACTTGGCTCACCAAATTTTGTTCTTTTAGGTTGATGAGTTCGTCTACAGTAGCAGTTTTTATATTTAGGTTTCTCTCTGTTCTCTCCTATATAGATAGATGAATTTGGAACTCTAAATCCAACATGGTTTGTAGTAGCTCTTTGAAACTTGACAAAATAAAGGAGTTCTCAGTTTTGTCTCTATGGTTTGTTTCCTCTTCAAGTAGCCCTAGGCACAGACTGTGGAAAAGTACTTTCATTGAGAGGGGTTGCCAAGCTTCTAAGAAATAACGAGTTTCCGAAATACCAGCAAATATTTTTTCAACCAATCTTGATGATACTTGGTGGTAATGATCAGTACACCATTCGCACTTGGCTCACCAAATTTAGTTCTTCTAGGTTGAAGCGTTCGTGTACAGTAGCAGTTTTTATATTTAGGTTTCCCTCTGTTCTCTCCTATATAGATAGATGAATATGGAACTCTAAATCCAACATGGTTTGTAGTAGCTCTTTGAAACTTGACAAAATAAAGGAGTTCTCAGATTTGTCTCTATGGTTTGTTTCCTCTTCAAGTAGCCCTAGGCACAGACTGTGGAAATGCACTTTCATTGATAGGGGTTGCCAAGCTTCTAAGAAATAACCAGTTTCCGAAATACCAGCAAAGATTTTTTTACCCAATCTTGATGATACTTGGTGGTAATGATCAGTACACAAATCCTACTTGGCTCACCAAATTTTGTTCTTTTATGTTGATGAGTTCGTCTACAGTAGCAGTTTTTATATTTAGGTTTCCCTCTGTTCTCTCCTATATAGACAGATGAATTTGGAACTCTAAATCCAACATGGTTTGTAGTAGCTCTTTGAAACTTGACAAAATAAAGGAGTTCTCAGTTTTGTCTCTATGGTTTGTTTCCTCTTCAAGTAGCCCTAGGCACAGACTGTGGAAATGCACTTTCATTGATAGGGGTTGCCAAGCTTCTAAGAAATAACCAGTTTCCGAAATACCAGCAAAGATTTTTTTACCCAATCTTGATGATACTTGGTGGTAATGATCAGTACACAAATCCTACTTGGCTCACCAAATTTTGTTCTTTTAGGTTGATGAGTTCGTCTACAGTAGCAGTTTTTATATTTAGGTTTCCCTCTGTTCTCTCCTATATAGACAGATGAATTTGGAACTCTAAATCCAACATGGTTTGTAGTAGCTCTTTGAAACTTGACAAAATAAAGGAGTTCTCAGTTTTGTCTCTATGGTTTGTTTCCTCTTCAAGTAGCCGTAGGCACAGACTGTGGAAAAGCACTTTCATTGAGAGGGGTTGCCAAGCTTCTAAGAAATTACGAGTTTCCGAAATACCAGCAAATATTTTTTCACCCAATCTTGATGATACTTGGTGCTAATGATCAGTACACAAATTCCACTTGGCTCACCAAATTTTGTTCTTCTAGGTTGAAGCGTTCGTCTACAGTAGCAGTTTTTATATTTAGGTTTCCCTCTGTTCTCTCCAATATAGATAGATGAATTTGGAACTCTAAATCCAACATGGTTTGTAGTAGCTCTTTGAAACTTGACAAAGTAAAGGAGTTCTCAGTTTTGTCTCTATGGATTGTTTCCACTTCAAGTAGCCCTAGGCACAGACTGTGGAAGCATTTTCATTGAGATGGGTTGCCAAGCTTCTAAGAAATAACGCGTTTCCGAAATACCAGCAAATATTTTTTCACAAAATCTTGTTGATACTTGGTGGTAATGATCAGTACACAAATCCCACTTGGCTCACCAAAATTTAGTTCTTCTAGATTGAAGCGTTCGTGTACAGTAGCAGTTTTCATATTTAGGTTTCCCTCTGTTCTCTCCTATATAGATAGATGAATTTGGAACTCTAAATCCAACATGGTTTGTAGTAGCTCTTTGAAACTTGACAAAATAAAGGAGTTCTCAGTTTTGTCTCTATGGTTTGTTTCCTCTTCAAGTAGCCCTAAGCACAGACTGTGGAAAAGCACTTTCATTGAGAGGGATTGCCAAGCTCTAAGAAATAACGAGTTTCCGAAATACCAGCAAATATTTTTTCACCCAATCTTGATGATACTTGGTGGTAATGATCAGTACACAGATCCCACTTGGCTCACCAAATTTTGTTCTTCTAGGTTGAAGCGTTCGTCTACAGTAGCAGTTTTTATATTTAGGTTTCCCTCTGTTCTCTCCTATATAGATAGATGAATTTGGAACTCTAAATCCAACATGGTTTGTAGTAGCTCTTTGAAACTTGACAAAATGAAGGAGTTCTCAGTTTTGTCTCTATGGTTTGTTTCCTCTTCAAGTAGCCCTAGGCACAGACTGTGGAAATGCACTTTCATTGATAGGGGTTGCCAAGCTTCTAAGAAATAACCAGTTTCCGAAATACCAGCAAAGATTTTTTTACCCAATCTTGATGATACTTGGTGGTAATGATCAGTACACAAATCCTACTTGGCTCACCAAATTTTGTTCTTTTAGGTTGATGAGTTCGTCTACAGTAGCAGTTTTTATATTTAGGTTTCCCTCTGTTCTCTCCTATATAGACAGATGAATTTGGAACTCTAAATCCAACATGGTTTGTAGTAGCTCTTTGAAACTTGACAAAATAAAGGAGTTCTCAGTTTTGTCTCTATGGTTTGTTTCCTCTTCAAGTAGCCGTAGGCACAGACTGTGGAAAAGCACTTTCATTGAGAGGGGTTGCCAAGCTTCTAAGAAATTACGAGTTTCCGAAATACCAGCAAATATTTTTTCACCCAATCTTGATGATACTTGGTGCTAATGATCAGTACACAAATTCCACTTGGCTCACCAAATTTTGTTCTTCTAGGTTGAAGCGTTCGTCTACAGTAGCAGTTTTTATATTTAGGTTTCCCTCTGTTCTCTCCAATATAGATAGATGAATTTGGAACTCTAAATCCAACATGGTTTGTAGTAGCTCTTTGAAACTTGACAAAGTAAAGGAGTTCTCAGTTTTGTCTCTATGGTTTGTTTCCTCTTCAAGTAGCCCTAAGCACAGACTGTGGAAAAGCACTTTCATTGAGAGGGATTGCCAAGCTTCTAAGAAATAACGAGTTTCCGAAATACCAGCAAATATTTTTTCACCCAATCTTGATGATACTTGGTGGTAATGATCAGTACACAAATCCCACTTGGCTCACCAAATTTTGTTCTTCTAGGTTGAAGCGTTCGTCTACAGTAGCAGTTTTTATATTTAGGTTTCTCTCTGTTCTCTCCTATATAGATAGATGAATTTGGAACTCTAAATCCAACATGGTTTGTAGTAGCTCTTTGAAACTTGACAAAATAAAGGAGTTCTCAGTTTTGTCTCTATTGTTTGTTTCCTCTTCAAGTAGCCCTAGGCACAGACTGTGGAAAGCACTTTCATTGAGAGGGGTTGCCAAGCTTCTAAGAAATAACGAGTTTCCGAAATACCAGCAAATATTTTTTCACCCAATCTTGATGATACTTGTTGCTAACGATCAGTACACATAACCCACTTGGCTCACCAAATTTAGTTCTTCTAGGTTGAAGCGTTCGTGTACAGTAGCAGTTTTTATATTTAGGTTTCCCTCTGTTCTCTCCTATACAGATAGATGAATTTGGAACTCTAAATCCAACATGGTTTGTAGTAGCTCTTTGAAACTTGACAAAATAAAGGAGTTCTCAGTTTTGTCTCTATGGTTTGTTTCCTCTTCAAGTAGCCCTAGGCACAGACTGTGGAAAAGCACTTTCATTGAGAGGGGTTGCAAAGCTTTTAAGAAATTAAGAGTTTCCGAAATACCAGCAAATATTTTTTCACCCAATCTTGATGATACTTGTTGCTAATGATCAGTACACATATCCCACTTGGCTCACCAAATTTAGTTCTTCTAGGTTGAAGCGTTCGTGTACAGTAGCAGTTTTTATATTTAAGTTTCCCTCTGTTCTCTCCTATATAGATAGATGAATTTGGAACTCTAAATCCAACATGGTTTGTATTAGCTCTTTGAATCTTGATATAATAAAGGATTTCTCAGATTTGTCTCTATGGTTTGTTTCCTCTTCAAGTAGCCCTAGGCACAGACTGTGGAAAAGCACTTTCATTGAGAGGGGTTGCCAAGCTTCTAAGAAATAACGAGTTTCCGAAATACCAGCAAATATTTTTTCACCCAATCTTGATGATACTTGGTGGTAATGATCAGTACACCATTCGCACTTGGCTCACCAAATTTAGTTCTTCTAGGTTGAAGCGTTCGTGTACAGTAGCAGTTTTTATATTTAGGTTTCCCTCTGTTCTCTCCTATATAGACAGATGAATTTGGAACTCTAAATCCAACATGGTTTGTAGTAGCTCTTTGAAACTTGACAAAATAAAGGAGTTCTCAGTTTTGTCTCTATTGTTTGTTTCCTCTTCAAGTAGCCCTAGGCACAGACTGTGGAAAGCACTTTCATTGAGAGGGGTTGCCAAGCTTCTAAGAAATAACGAGTTTCCGAAATACCAGCAAATATTTTTTCACCCAATCTTGATGATACTTGTTGCTAATGATCAGTACACATATCCCACTTGGCTCACCAAATTTAGTTCTTCTAGGTTGAAGCGTTCGTGTACAGTAGCAGTTTTTATATTTAGGTTTCCCTCTGTTCTCTCCTATACAGATAGATGAATTTGGAACTCTAAATCCAACATGGTATGTAGTAGCTCTTTGAAACTTGACAAAATAAAGGAGTTCTCAGTTTTGTCTCTATGGATTGTTTCCACTTCAAGTAGCCCTAGGCACAGACTGTGGAAGCACTTTCATTGAGATGGGTTGCCAAGCTTCTAAGAAATAACGCGTTTCCGAAATACCAGCAAATATTTTTTCACAAAATCTTGTTGATACTTGGTGTAATGATCAGGACACAAATCCCACTTGGCTCACCAAAATTTAGTTCTTCTAGATTGAAGCGTTCATGTACAGTAGCAGTTTTTATATTTAGGATTCCCTCTGTTCTCTCCTACATAGATAGATGAATTTGGAACTCTAAATCCAACATGGTTTGTAGTAGCTCTTTGAAACGTGACAAAATAAAGGAGTTCTCAGTTTTGTCTCTATGGTTTGTTTCCTCTTCAAGTAGCCCTAGGCACAGACTGTGGAAAAGTACTTTCATTGAGAGGGGTTGCCAAGCTTCTAAGAAATAACGAGTTTCCGAAATACCAGCAAATATTTTTTCAACCAATCTTCATGATACTTGGTGGTAATGATCAGTACACCATTCGCACTTGGCTCACCAAATTTAGTTCTTCTAGGTTGAAGCGTTCGTGTACAGTAGCAGTTTTTATATTTAGGTTTCCCTCTGTTCTCTCCTATATAGACAGATGAATTTGGAACTCTAAATCCAACATGGTTTGTAGTAGCTCTTTGAAACTTGACAAAATAAAGGAGTTCTCAGTTTTGTCTCTATGGTTTGTTTCCTCTTCAAGTAGCCCTAGGCACAGACTGTGGAAATGCACTTTCATTGATAGGGGTTGCCAAGCTTCTAAGAAATAACCAGTTTCCGAAATACCAGCAAAGATTTTTTTACCCAATCTTGATGATACTTGGTGGTAATGATCAGTACACAAATCCTACTTGGCTCACCAAATTTTGTTCTTTTAGGTTGATGAGTTCGTCTACAGTAGCAGTTTTTATATTTAGGTTTCCCTCTGTTCTCTCCTATATAGACAAATGAATTTGGAACTCTAAATCCAACATGGTTTGTAGTAGCTATTTGAAACTTGACAAAATAAAGGAGTTCTCAGTTTTGTCTCTATGGTTTGTTTCCTCTTCAAGTAGCCCTAGGCACAGACTGTGGAAAAGCACTTTCATTGAGAGGGGTTGCCAAGCTTCTAAGAAATTACGAGTTTCCGAAATACCAGCAAATATTTTTTCACCCAATCTTGATGATACTTGGTGCTAATGATCAGTACACAAATCCCACTTGGCTCACCAAATTTTGTTCTTCTAGGTTGAAGCGTTCGTCTACAGTAGCAGTTTTTATATTTAGGTTTCCCTCTGTTCTCTCCAATATAGATAGATGAATTTGGAACTCTAAATCCAACATGGTTTGTAGTAGCTCTTTGAAACTTGACAAAGTAAAGGAGTTCTCAGTTTTGTCTCTATGGATTGTTTCCACTTCAAGTAGCCCTAGGCACAGACTGTGGAAGCATTTTCATTGAGATGGGTTGCCAAGCTTCTAAGAAATAACGCGTTTCCGAAATACCAGCAAATATTTTTTCACAAAATCTTGTTGATACTTGGTGGTAATGATCAGTACACAAATCCCACTTGGCTCACCAAAATTTAGTTCTTCTAGATTGAAGCGTTCGTGTACAGTAGCAGTATTCATATTTAGGTTTCCCTCTGTTCTCTCCTATATAGGTAGATGAATTTGGAACTCTAAATCCAACATGGCTTGTAGTAGCTCTTTGAAACTTGACAAAATAAAGGAGTTCTCAGTTTTGTCTCTATGGTTTGTTTCCTCTTCAAGTAGCCCTAAGCACAGACTGTGGAAAAGCACTTTCATTGAGAGGGATTGCCAAGCTTCTAAGAAATAACGAGTTTCCGAAATACCAGCAAATATTTTTTCACCCAATCTTGATGATACTTGGTGGTAATGATCAGTACACAAATCCCACTTGGCTCACCAAATTTTGTTCTTCTAGGTTGAAGCGTTCGTCTACAGTAGCAGTTTTTATATTTAGGTTTCTCTCTGTTCTCTCCTATATAGATAGATGAATTTGGAACTCTAAATCCAACATGGTTTGTAGTAGCTCTTTGAAACTTGACAAAATAAAGGAGTTCTCAGTTTTGTCTCTATGGTTTGTTTCCTCTTCAAGTAGCCCTAGGCACAGACTGTGGAAAGCACTTTCATTGAGAGGGGTTGCCAAGCTTCTAAGAAATAACGAGTTTCCGAAATACCAGCAAATATTTTTTCACCCAATGTTGATGATACTTGTTGCTAACGATCAGTACACATAACCCACTTGGCTCACCAAATTTAGTTCTTCTAGGTTGAAGCGTTCGTGTACAGTAGCAGTTTTTATATTTAGGTTTCCCTCTGTTCTCTCCTATACAGATAGATGAATTTGGAACTCTAAATCCAACATGGTTTGTAGTAGCTCTTTGAAACTTGACAAAATAAAGGAGTTCTCAGTTTTGTCTCTATGGTTTGTTTCCTCTTCAAGTAGCCCTAGGCACAGACTGTGGAAAAGCACTTTCATTGAGAGGGGTTGCCAAGCTTCTAAGAAATTAAGAGTTTCCGAAATACCAGCAAATATTTTCTCACCCAATCTTGATGATACTTGGTGCTAATGATCAGTACACAATTCTCACTTGGCTCACCTAATTTAGTTCTTCTAGGTTGAAGCGTTCGTGTACAGTAGCAGTTTTTATATTTAGGTTTCCCTCTGTTCTCTCCTATATAGATAGATGAATTTGGAACTGTAAATCCAAATTGGTTTGTAGTAGCTCTTTGAAACTTGACAAAATACAGGAGTTCTCAGATTTGTCTCTATGGTTTGTTTCCTCTTCAAGTAGCCCTAGGCACAGACTGTGGAAAAGCACTTTCATTGAGAGGGGTTTCCAAGCTTCTAAGAAATAACGAGTTTCCGAAATACCAGCAAATATTTTTTCACCCAATCTTGATGATACTTGGTGGTAATGATCAGTACACAAATCCCACTTGGCTCACCAAATTTTGTTCTTTTAGGTTGAAGCGTTCGTCTACAGTAGCAGTTTTTATATTTAGGTTTCCCTCTGTTCTCTCCCATATAGATAGATGAATTTGGAACTCTAAATCCAACATGGTTTGTAGTAGCTCTTTTAAACCTGACAAAATAAAGGAGTTCTCAGTTTTGTCTCTATGGTTTGTTTCCTCTTCAAGTAGCCCTAGGCACAGACTGTGGAAAAGCACTTTAAATAAGAGGGGTTGCCAAGCTTCTAAGAAATTATGAGTTTCCGAAATACCAGCAAATATTTTTTCACCCAATCTTGGTGATACTTGGTGCTAATGATCAGTACACAAATCCCACTTGGCTCACCAAATTTTGTTCTTCTAGGTTGAAGCGTTCGTCTACAGTAGCAGTTTTTATATTTACGTTTCCCTCTGTTCTCTCCAATATAGATAGATGAATTTGGAACTCTAAATCCAACATGGTTTGTAGTAGCTCTTTGAAACTTGACAAAATAAAGGAGTTCTCAGATTTGTCTCTATGGTTTGTTTCCTTTTCAAGTAGCCCTAGGCACAGACTGTGGAAAAGTACTTTCATTGAGAGGGGTTGCCAAGCTTCTAAGAAATAACGAGTTTCCGAAATACCAGCAAATATTTTTTCACCCAATCTTGATGATACTTGGTGGTAATGATCAGTACACAAATCCCACTTGGCTCAACAAATTTAGTTCTTCTAGGTTGAAGCGTTCGTGTACAGTAGCAGTTTTTATATTTAGGTTTCCCTCTGTTCTCTCCTATATAGATAGATGAATTTGGAACTCTAAATCCAACATGGTTTGTAGTAGCTCTTTGAAACTTGACAAAATAAAGGAGTTCTAGGTTTTGTCTCTATGGTTTGTTTCCTCTTCATGTAACCCTAGGCACAGACTGTGGAAAGCACTTTCATTGAGAGGGGTTGCCAAGCTTCTAAGAAATAACGAGTTTCCGAAATACCAGCAAATATTTTTTCACCCAATCTTCATGATACTTGTTGCTAACGATCAGTACACATAACCCACTTGGCTCACCAAATTTAGTTCTTCTAGGTTGAAGCGTTTGTGTACAGTAGCAGTTTTTATATTTAGGTTTCCCTCTGTTCTCTCCTATACAGATAGATGAATTTGGGACTCTAAATCCAACATGGTTTGTAGTAGCTCTTTGAAACTTGACAAAATAAAGGAGTTCTCAGTTTTGAGTCTATGGTTTGTTTCCACTTCAAGTAGCCCTAGGCACAGACTGTGGAAAGCACTTTCATTGAGAGGGGTTGCCAAGCTTCTAAGAAATAACGAGTTTCCGAAATACCAGCAAATATTTTTTCACCCAATCTTGATGATACTTGGTGGTAATGATCAGTACACAAATCCCACTTGGCTCACCAAATTTTGTTCTTCTAGGTTGAAGCTTTCGTCTACAGTAGCAGTTTTTATATTTAGGTTTCCCTGTGTTCTCTCCTATATAGATAGATGAATTTGGAACTCTAAATCCAACATGGTTTGTAGTATCTCTTTGAAACTTGACAAAATAAAGGAGTTCTCCGTTTTGTCTCTATGGTTTGTTTCCTCTAAAAGTAGACCTAGTCACAGACTGTGGAAATCACTTTCATTGAGATGGGTTGCCAAGCTTCTAAGAAATAACGAGTTTCCGAAATACCAGCATATATTATTTCACCCAATCTTGTTGATACTTGGTGGTAATGATCAGTACTCAAATGCCACTTGGCTGACCAAATTTTGTTCTTCTAGGTTGAAACGTTCGTCTACAGTAGCAGTTTTTATATTTAGGTTTCCCTCTGTTCTCTCCTATACAGATAGATGAATTTGGAACTCTAAATCCAACATGGTTTATAGTAGCTCTTTGAATCTTGACAAAATAAAGGAGTTGTCAGTTTTGTCTCTATGATTTGTTTCCTCTTCAAGTAGCCCTAGGCACGGACTGTGGAAAAGCACTTTCATTGAGAGGGGTTGCCAAGCTTCTAAGAAAGAACGAGTTTCTGAAATACCAGCAAATATTTTTTCACCCAATCTTGATGGTACTTGTTGCTAATGATCGGTACACAAATCCCACTTAGCTCACCAAATTTGTTCTTCTAGGTTGAAGCGTTCCTCTACAGTAGCAGTTTTTATATTTAGGTTTCCCTCTGTTCTCTCCTATATAGATAGATGAATTTGGAACTCTAAATCCAACATGGTTTGTAGTAGCTCTTTGAAACTTGACAAAATAAAGGAGTTCTCAGTTTTGTCTCTATTTTTTTTTTCTTCTTCAAGTAGCCCTAGGCACAGACTGTGGAAAAGCACTTTCATTGAGAGGGGTTGCCAAGCTTCTAAGAAATAACGAGTTTCCGAAATACCAGGAAATATTTTTTTCACCCAAATTTGATGATTCTTGGTGGTAAGGATCAGTACACAAATCCCAATTGGCTCACCAAATTTTGTTCATCTAGGTTGAAGCTTTCGTCTACAGTAGCAGTTATTATATTTAGGTTTCCCTCTGTTCTCTCCTATATAGATAGATGAATTTGGAACTCTAAATTCAACATGGTTTGTAGTAGCTCTTTGAAACTTGACAAAATAAAGGAGTTCTCAGTTTTGTCTCTATGGTTTGTTTCCTCTTCAAGTAGTCCTAGGCACAGACTGTGGAAAGAACTTTCATTGAGAGGGGTTGCCAAGCTTCTAAGAAATAACGAGTTTCCGAAATACCAGCAAATATTTTTTCACCCATCTTGATAATACTTGGTGGTAATGATCAGTACACATGTCCCACTTGGCTCAACAAATTTTGTTCTTCTATGTTGAAGCGTTCGTCGACAGTAGCTGTTTTTATGTTTAGGTTTCACTCTGTTCTCTCATATATAGATAGATGAATTTGGAACTCTAAATCCAACATGGTTTGTAGTAGCTCTTTGAAACTTGACAAAATAAAGGAGTTCTCAGATTTCTCTCTATGGTTTGTTTACTCTTCAAGTAGCCCTAGGCACAGACTGTGGAAAAGCACTTCCATTGAGAGGGGTTGCCAAGCTTCTAAGAAATAACGAGTTTCCGAAATACCAGCAAATATTTTTTCACCCAATCTTGATGATACTTGGTGGTAATGATCAGTACACAAATCCCACTTGGCTCACGAAATTTTGTTTTTCTAGTTTGAAGCTTTCGTCTACAATAGCAGTTTTTATATTTAGGTTTCCCACTGTTCTCTCCTATATAGATAGATGAATTTGGAACTCTAAATTCAACATGATTTGTAGTAGCTCTTTGAAACTTGACAAAATAAAGGAGTTCTCAGTTTTGTCTCTATGGTTTGTTTCCTCTTCAAGTAGCACTAGGCACAGACTGTGGAAAGCACTTTCATTGAGAGAGGTTGCCAATCTTCTACGAAATAACGAGTTTCCGAAATACCAGCAAATATTTTTTCACCCAATCTTGATAATACTTGGTGGTAATGACCAGTACACAAATTCCACTTGGCTCACCAAATTTTGTTCTTCTCGGTTGAAGCGTTCGTCGACAGTAGCAGTTTTTATATTTAGGTTTCCCTCTGTTCTCTCCTATATAGATAGATAATTTGGAACTCTAAATCCAACATGATTTGTAGTAGCTCTTTGAAATTTGACAAAATAAAAGAGTTCTCAGATTTTTCTCTATGGTTTGTTTGCTCTTCAAGTAGCCCTAGGCACAGTCTGTGGAAAAGCACTTTCATTGAGAGGGGTTGCCAAGCTTCTAAGAAATAACGAGTTTCCGAAATACCAGCAAATATTTTTTCACCCAATCTTCATGATACTTGGTGGTAATGATCAGTACACAAATCCCACTTGGCTTACCAAATTTTGTTCTTCTACTTTGAAGCGTTCGTCTACAGTAGCATTTTTTATATTTTGGTTTCCCTCTGTTCTCTCCTATATAGATAGATGAATTTGGAACTCTAAATCCAACATGCTTTGTAGTAGCTCCTTGAAAATTTAAAAAATAAAGGAGTTCTCAGTTTTGTCTCTATGATTTGGTTCCTCTTCAAGTAGCCCTAGGCACAGACTGTGGAAAAGCACTTTCACTGAGAGGGTTTGCCAAGCTTCTACGAAATTACGAGTTTCCAAAATACCAGCAAATATTTTTTCACCCAATCTTGATGATACTTGGTGGTAATGATCAGTACCCAACTCCCACTTGGCTCACCAAATTTTGTTCTTCTAGGATGAAGCATTCGTCTACAGTAGCAGTTTTTATATTTCGTTCCACTCTGTTCTCTCCTATATAGATAGATGAATTTGGAATTCTAAATCCAGCATGGTTTGTAGTAGCTCTTTGAAACTTGACAAATTAAAGAACTTCCCTGTTTTGTCTCTATGGTTTGTTTCCTCTTCAAGTAGCCCTAGGAACTGACTGTGGAAAGCACTTTCATTGAGATGGGTTGCCAAGTTTCTAAGAAATATCGAGTTTCCGAAATACCAGAAAATATTTTTTCACCCAAACTTGATGATACTTGGTGGTAATGATCAGTACACAAATCCCACTTGGCTCACCAAATTTCGTTCTTCTAGGTTGAAGCATTCGTCCACAGGAGCAGTTTTTATATTTAGGTTTCCCTCTGTTCTCTCCTATATAGATAGATGAATTTTGTACTCTAAATCCCACATGGTTTGTAGTAGCTCTCTGAAACTTGACAAAATAAAGGAGTTCTCAGTTTTGTCTCTATGATTTGTTTCCTCTTCAAGTAGCCCTAGGCACAGACTGTGGAAAAGCACTTTCATTGAGAGGGTTTGCCAAGCTTCTAAGAAATTACGAGTTTCCGAAATACCAGCAAATATTTTTTCACCCAATCTTGATGATACTTGGTGGTAATGATCAGTACACAAATCCCACTTGGCTCAACAAATTTAGTTCTTCTAGGTTGAAGCGTTCGTGTACAGTAGCAGTTTTTATATTTAGGTTTCCCTCTGTTCTCTCCTATATAGATAGATGAATTTGGAACTCTAAATCCAACATGGTTTGTAGTAGCTCTTTGAAACTTGACAAAATAAAGGAGTTCTAGGTTTTGTCTCTATGGTTTGTTTCCTCTTCAAGTAGCCCTAGGCACAGACTGTGGAAAGCACTTTCATTGAGAGGGGTTGCCAAGCTTCTAAGAAATAACGAGTTTCCGAAATACCAGCAAATATTTTTTCACCCAATCTTCATGATACTTGTTGCTAACGATCAGTACACATAACCCACTTGGCTCACCAAATTTAGTTCTTCTAGGTTGAAGCGTTTGTGTACAGTAGCAGTTTTTATATTTAGGTTTCCCTCTGTTCTCTCCTATACAGATAGATGAATTTGGGACTCTAAATCCAACATGGTTTGTAGTAGCTCTTTGAAACTTGACAAAATAAAGGAGTTCTCAGTTTTGAGTCAATGGTTTGTTTCCACTTCAAGTAGCCCTAGGCACAGACTGTGGAAAGCACTTTCATTGAGAGGGGTTGCCAAGCTTCTAAGAAATAACGAGTTTCCGAAATACCAGCAAATATTTTTTCACCCAATCTTGATGATACTTGGTGGTAATGATCAGTACACAAATCCCACTTGGCTCACCAAATTTTGTTCTTCTAGATTGAAGCGTTCGTCTACAGTAGCAGTTTTTATATTTAGGTTTCCCTGTGTTCTCTCCTATATAGATAGATGAATTTGGAACTCTAAATCCAACATGGTTTGTAGTAGCTCTTTGAAACTTGACAAAATAAAGGAGTTCTCAGTTTTGTCTCTATGGTTTGTTTCCTCTAAAAGTAGACCTAGGTCACAGACTGTGGAAATCACTTTCATTGAGATGGGTTGCCAAGCTTCTAAGAAATAACGAGTTTCCGAAATACCAGCATATATTATTTCACCCAATCTTGTTGATACTTGGTGGTAATGATCAGTACTCAAATGCCACTTGGCTGACCAAATTTTGTTCTTCTAGGTTGAAACGTTCGTCTACAGTAGCAGTTTTTATATTTAGGTTTCCCTCTGTTCTCTCCTATACAGATAGATGAATTTGGAACTCTAAATCCAACATGGTTTATAGTAGCTCTTTGAAACTTGACAAAATAAAGGAGTTGTCAGTTTTGTCTCTATGATTTGTTTCCTCTTCAAGTAGCCCTAGGCACGGACTGTGGAAAAGCACTTTCATTGAGAGGGGTTGCCAAGCTTCTAAGAAAGAACGAGTTTCTGAAATACCAGCAAATATTTTTCACCCAATCTTGATGGTACTTGTTGCTAATGATCGGTACACAAATCCCACTTAGCTCACCAAATTTGTTCTTCTAGGTTGAAGCGTTCCTCTACAGTAGCAGTTTTATATTTAGGTTTCCTTCTGTTCTCTCCTATATAGATAGATGAATTTGGAACTCTAAATCCAACATGGTTTGTAGTAGCTCTTTGAAACTTGACAAAATAAAGGAGTTCTCAGTTTTGTCTCTATTTTTTGTTTCTTCTTCAAGTAGCCCTAGGCACAGACTGTGGAAAAGCACTTTTATTGAGAGGGGTTGCCAAGCTTCTAAGAAATAACGAGTTTCCGAAATACCAGGAAATATTTTTTCACCCAAATTTGATGATTCTTGGTGGTAAGGATCAGTACCCAAATCCCACTTGGCTCACCAAATTTTTCTTCTAGGATGAAGCATTCGTCTACAGTAGCAGTTTTTATATTTCGTTCCCCTCTGTTCTCTCCTGTATAGATAGATGAATTTGGAACTCTAAATCCAGCATGGTTGTAGTAGCTCTTTGAAACTTGACAAAATAAAGAACTTCCCTGTTTGTCTCTATGGTTTTGTTCCTCTTCAAGTAGCCCTAGGAACTGACTGTGGGAAAGCACTTTCATTGAGATGGGTTGCCAAGCTTCTAAGAAATTTTGAGTTTCCGAAATACCAGCAAATATTTTTTCACCCAAAGTTGATGATACTTGGTGGTAATGATCAGTACACAAATCCCACTTGGCTCACCAAATTTTGTTCTTCTAGGATTAAGCATTCGTCTACAGTAGCAGTTTTTATTTTAGGTTTCCCTCTGTTCTCTCCTATATAGATAGATGAATTTGGAACTCTAAATCCCACATGGTTTGTAGTAGCTCTCTGAAACTTGACAAAATAAAGGAGTTTTCAGTTTTCTCTCTATGATTTGTTTCCTCTTCAAGTAGCCCTAGGCACAGACTGTGGAAAAGCACTTTCATTGAGAGGGGTTGCCAAGCTTCTAAGAAATTACGAGTTTCCGAAATACCAGCAAATATTTTTTCACCCAATCTTGATGATACTTGGTGGTAATGATCAGTACACAAATCCCACTTGACTCATCAAATTTTGTTCTTCTAGGTTTTAGCTTTCGTCTACAGTAGCAGTTTTTATATTTAGGTTTCCCTCTGTTCTTTCCTATATAGATAGATGAATTTGGAACTCTAAATTCAACATGGTTTGTAGTAGCACTTTGAAACTTGAAAAAATAAAGGAATTCTTAGTTTTGTCTCTATGGTGTGTTTCCTCTTCAAGTAGCCCTAGGCACAGACTGTGGAAAGAACTTTCATTGAGAGGGGTTGCGAAGCTTCTAAGAAATAACGAGTTTCCGAAATACCAGCAAATATTTTTTCACCCAATCTTGAAAATACTTGGTGGTAATGATCAGTACACAAGTCCCACTTGGCAAACCAAATTTTGTTCTTCTAGTTTGAAGCGTTCGTCGACAGTAGCAGTTTTTATATTTAGGTTTCCCTCTGTTCTCACATATATAGATAGATGAATTTGGAACTCTAAATCCAACATGGTTTGTAGTAGCTCTTTGAAACTTGACAAAATAAAGGAGTTCTCAGATTTGTCTCTATGGTTTGTTTCCTCTTCAAGTAGCCCTAGGCACAGACTGTGGAAAGCACTTTCATTGAGAGGGGTTGCCAAGCTTCTAAGAAATAACGAGTTTCCGAAATAGCAGCAAATATTTTTTCACCCCATCTTGATGATACTTGGTGGTAATGATCAGTACACAAATCCCACTTGGCTCACGAAATTTTCTTTTTTTTGTTCGAAGCTTTCGTCTACTGTAGCAGTTTTATATTTAGGTTTCCCTCTGTTCTCTCCTATATAGATAGATGAATTTGGAACTCTAATTCAACATGATTTGTAGTAGCTCTTTGAAACTTGACAAAATAAAGGAGTTCTCAGTTTTGTCTCTATGGTTTGTTTCCTCTTCAAGTAGCCCTAGGAACTGACTGTGGAAAGCACTTTCATTGAGATGGGTTGCCAAGCTTCTAAGAAATTTCGAGTTTTCCGAAATACCAGCAAATATTTTTTCACCCAAACTTGATGATACTTGGTGGTAATGATCAGTACACAAATCCCACGTGTCTCACCAAATTTTGGTCTTCTAGGATGAAGCATTCGTCTACACTAGCAGTTTTATATATTTAGGTTTCCCTCTGTTCTCTCCTATATAGATAGATGAATTTGGAACTCTAAATCCCACATGGTTTGTAGTAGCTCTCTGAAACTTGACAAAATAAAGGAGTTCTCAGTTTTGTCTCTATGATTTGTTTCCTCTTCAAGTAGCCCTAGGCACAGACTGTGGAAAAGCACTTTCATTGATAGGGGTTGCCAAGCTTCTACGAAATTACGAGTTTCCGAAATACCAGCAAATATTCTTTCACCCAATCTTGATGATACTTGGTGGTAAATGATCAGTACACAAATCCCACTTGGCTTAGCAAATTTTGTTCTTCTAGGTTGAAGCGTTCGTCTACAGTAGCAGTTTTTATATTTAGGTTTCCCTCTGTTCTCTCCTATATAGATAGATGAATTTGGAACTCTAAATCCAACATGGTTTGTAGTAGCTCTTTGAAACTTGAAAAATAAAGGAGTTCTCAGATTTGTCTCTATGGTTTGTTTCCTCTTCAAGTAGCCCTAGGCACAGACTGTGGAAAAGCACTTTCATTGAGAGGGGTTGCCAAGCTTCTAAGAAATAACGAGTTTCCGAAATACCACCAATTATTTTTTCACCCAATCTTGATGATACTTGGTGGTAATGATCTGTACACAAATCCCACTTGGCTCACGAAATTTTCTTTTTTTTGTTCGAAGCTTTCGTCTACTGTAGCAGTTTTATATTTAGGTTTCCCTCTGTTCTCTCCTATATAGATAGATGAATTTGGAACTCTAAATTCAACATGGTTTGTAGTAGCTCTTTGAAACTTGACAAAATACAGGAGTTCTCAGTTTTGTCTCTATGGTTTGTTTCCTCTTCAAGTAGCCCTAGGGACTGACTGTGTAAAAGCATTTTCATTGAGATGGGTTGCGAAGCTTCTAAGAAATTTCGAGTTTCCGAAATACCAGCAAATATTTTTTCACCCAAACTTGATGATACTTGGTGGTAATGATCAGTACACAAATCCCACTTGGCTCACAAAATTTTGTTCTTCTAGGATGAAGCATTCGTCTACAGTAGCCGTTTTTATATTTAGGTTTCCCTCTGTTCTCTCCTATATAGATAGATGAATTTGGAAACTCTAAATCCCATATGGTTTGTAGTAGCTCTCTGAAACTTGACAAAATAAAGGAGTTCTCAGTTTTGTCTCTATGATTTGTTTCCTCTTCAAGTAGCCCTAGGAACAAACTGTGGAAAAGCACTTTCATTGAGAGGGGTTGCCAAGCTTCTAAGAAATTACGAGTTTCCGAAATACCAGCAAATATTTTTTCACCCAATCTTGATGATACTTGGTGGTAATGATCAGTACACAAATCCCACTTGGCTCACCAAATTTTGTTCTTCTAGGTTGAAGCGTTCGTCTACAGTAGCAGTTTTTATATTTAGGTTTCCCTCTGTTCTCTCCTATATAGATAGATGAATTTGGAACTCTAAATCCAACATGGTTTGTAGTAGCTCTTTGAAACTTGACAAAATAAAGGAGTTCTCAGATTTGTCTCTATGGTTTGTTTCCTCTTCAAGTAGCCCTAGGCACAGACTGTGGAAAAGCACTTTCATTGAGAGGGGTTGCCAAGCTTCTAAGAAATAACGAGTTTCCGAAATACCACCAAATATTTTTTCACCCAATCTTGATGATACTTGGTGGTAATGATCAGTACACAAATCCCACTTGGCTCATCAAATTTTGTTCTTCTAGGTTTTAGCTTTCGTCTACAGTAGCAGTTTTTATATTTAGGTTTCCCTCTGTTCTTTCCTATATAGATAGATGAATTTGGAACTCTAAATTCAACATGGTTTGTAGTAGCACTTTGAAACTTGAAAAAATAAAGGAATTCTTAGTTTTGTCTCTATGGTGTGTTTCCTCTTCAAGTAGCCCTAGGCACAGACTGTGGAAAGAACTTTCATTGAGAGGGGTTGCGAAGCTTCTAAGAAATAACGAGTTTCCGAAATACCAGCAAATATTTTTTCACCCAATCTTGAAAATACTGGTGGTAATGATCAGTACACAAGTCCCACTTGGCAAACCAAATTTTGTTCTTCTAGTTTGAAGCGTTCGTCGACAGTAGCAGTTTTTATATTTAGGTTTCCCTCTGTTCTCACATATATAGATAGATGAATTTGGAACTCTAAATCCAACATGGTTTGTAGTAGCTCTTTGAAACTTGACAAAATAAAGGAGTTCTCAGATTTGTCTCTATGGTTTGTTTCCTCTTCAAGTAGCCCTAGGCACAGACTGTGGAAAAGCACTTTCATTGAGAGGGGTTGCCAAGCTTCTAAGAAATAACGAGTTTCCGAAATAGCAGCAAATATTTTTTCACCCCATCTTGATGATAGGTGGTAATGATCAGTACACAAATCCCACTTGGCTCACGAAATTTCTTTTTTTGTTCGAAGCTTTCGTCTACTGTAGCAGTTTTATATTTAGGTTTCCCTCTGTTCTCTCCTATATAGATAGATGAATTTGGAACTCTAAATTCAACATGTGTTGTAGTAGCTCTTTGAAACTTGACAAAATAAAGGAGTTCTCAGTTTTGTCTCTATGGTTTGTTTCCTTCTTCAAGTAGCCCTAGGAACTGACTGTGGAAAAGCACTTCATTGAAGATGGGTTGCCAAGCTTCTAAGAAATTTCGAGTTTCCGAAATACCAGCCAAATATTTTTTCACCCAAACTTGATGATACTTGGTGGTAATGATCAGTACACAAATCCCACGTGTCTCACCAAATTTTGTTCTTCTAGGATGAAGCATTCGTCTACACTAGCAGTTTTTATATTTAGGTTTCCCTCTGTTCTCTCCTATATAGATAGATGAATTTGGAACTCTAAATCCCACATGGTTTGTAGTAGCTCTCTTGAAACTTGACAAAATAAAGGAGTTCTCAGTTTTGTCTCTATGATTTGTTTCCTCTTCAAGTAGCCCTAGGCACAGACTGTGGAAAAGCACTTTCATTGATAGGGGTTGCCAAGCTTCTAAGAAATTACGAGTTTCCGAAATACCAGCAAATATTCTTTCACCCAATCTTGATGATACTTGGTGGTAATGATCAGTACACAAATCCCACTTGGCTTAGCAAATTTTGTTCTTCTAGGTTGAAGCGTTCGTCTACAGTAGCAGTTTTTATATTTAGGTTTCCCTCTGTTCTCTCCTATATAGATAGATGAATTTGGAACTCTAAATCCAACATGGTTTGTAGTAGCTCTTTGAAACTTGAAAAATAAAGGAGTTCTCAGATTTGTCTCTATGTTTGTTTCCTCTTCAAAGTAGCCCTAGGCACAGACTGTGGAAAAGCACTTTCATTGAGAGGGGTTGCCAAGCTTCTAAGAAATAACGAGTTTCTGAAATACCACCAATTATTTTTTCACATAATCTTGATGATACTTGGTGGTAATGATCTGTACACAAATCCCACTTGGCTCACGAAATTTTCTTTTTTTTGTTCGAAGCTTTCGTCTACTGTAGCAGTTTTATATTTAGGTTTCCCTCTGTTCTCTCCTATATAGATAGATGAATTTGGAACTCTAAATCCAACATGGTTTGTAGTAGCTATTTGAAACTTGAAAAATAAAGGAGTTCTCAGATTTGTCTCTATGGTTTGTTTCCTCTTCAATTAGCCCTAGCACAGACTGTGGAGAAGCATTTCATTGAGATGGGTTGCCAAGCTTCTACGAAATAACGAGTTTCCGAAATACCAGCAAATATTTTTTCACCCAAATTTGATGATTCTTGGTGGTAATGATCAGTACACAAATCCCACTTGGCTCACGAAATTTTGTTCTTCTAGGTTGAAGCGTTCGTCTACAGTAGCAGTTTTTATATTTAGGTTTCTCTCTGTTCTCTCCTATATAGATAGATGAATTTGGATCTCTAAATCCAACATGGTTTGTAGTAGCTCTTTGAAACTTGACAAAATAAAGAAGTTCTCAGTTTTGTCTCTATGGTTTGTTTTTTCTTCAAGTAGCCATAGGCACAGACTGCTGAAAGCACTTTCATTGAGATTGGTTGCCAAGCTTCTACGAAATAACGAGTTTCCGAAATACCAGCAAATATATTTTCACCCAATCTTGATAATACTTGGTGGTAATGTTCAGTACACAAATCCTCTTGGCTCACCAAATTTTGTTCTTCTAGGTTGAAGCGTTCGACAGTAGCAGTTTTTATATTTAGGTTTCACTCTGTTTTCTCATATATAGATAGAAGAATTTGGAACTCTAAATCAACATGGTTTGTAGTAGCTCTTTGAAATTTACAAAATAAAGGAGTTCTCAGTTTTGTCTCTATGGTTTGTTTCGTCTTCAAGTAGCCCTAGCCACAGACTGTGGAAAAGCACTTTCATTGAGAGGGGTTGCCAAGCTTCTAAGAAAGAACGAGTCTCCGAAATACCAGCAAATATTTTTTCAAACAATCTTGATGATACTTGTTGCTAATGATCAGTACACAAATCCCACTTAGCTCACGAAATTTAGATCTTCTAGGTTGAAGCGTTCGTGTACAGTAGCAGTTTTTATATTTAGGTTTCCCTCTGTTCTCTCCTATATAGATAGATGA
Organism: Callospermophilus lateralis; assembly: GCF_048772815.1. Lineage (NCBI taxonomy): Eukaryota > Metazoa > Chordata > Mammalia > Rodentia > Sciuridae > Callospermophilus > Callospermophilus lateralis. The sequence goes on from NW_027517287.1 coordinate 26,504, forward strand.
ATTTGGAACTCTATATCCAACATGGTTTGTAGTAGCTCTTTGAAGCTTGACAAAATAAAGGAGTTCTCAGATTTTTCTCTATGGTTTGTTTCCTCTTCAAGTAGCCCTAGGCACAGACTTTGGAAAAGCACTTTCATTGAGAGGGGTTGCCAAGCTTCTAAGAAATTACGAGTTTCCGAAATACCAACAAATATTTTTTTACCCAATCTTGATGATACTTGGTGGTAATGATCAGTACACAAATCCCACTTGGCTCACAAAATTTTGTTCTTCTAGGTTGAAGCGTTCGTCTACAGTAGCAGTTTTTATATTTAGGTTTCCCTCTGTTCCCTCCTATATAGATAGATGTATTTGGAACTCTAAATCCAACATGGTTTGTAGTAGCTGGTTGAAACTTGACAAAATAAAGTAGTTCTCCGTTTTGTCTCTATGGTTTGTTTCCGCTTCAAGTAGCCCTAGGCACAGACTGTGGAAAAGCACTTTCATTGAGAGGTGTTGCCAAGCTTCTAAGAAATTACGAATTTTCGAAATACCAGCAAAAATTTTTTCACCCAATCTTGATGATACTTGGTGGTAATGATCAGTACACAGATCCCACTTGGCTCACCAAATTTTGTTCTTCTAGGTTGAAGCGTTTGTCTACAGTAGCAGTTTTTATATTTAGGTTTCACTCTTTTCTCTCATATATACATAGATGAATTTGGAACTCTAAATCCAACATGGTTTGTAGTAGCTCTTTGAAACTTGACAAAAAAAAGGAGTTCTCAGTTTTGTCTCTATGGTTTGTTTCCTCTTCAAGTAGCCCTAGGCACAGACTGTGGAAAAGCACTTTCATTGAGAGGGGTTGCCAAGCTTCTAAGAAATAACGAGTTTCCAAAATACCAGCAAATATTTTTTCAGCCATACTTGATGATGGTTGGTGGTAATGATCAGTACACAAATCCCACTTGGCTCACCAAATTTTGTTCTTCTAGGTTGAAGCGTTCATCTACAGTAGCAGTTTTTATATTTAGGTTTCCCTCTGTTCTCTCCTATATAGATAGATGAATTTGGAACTCTAAATCCAACATGGTTTGTAGTAGCTCTTTGAAACTTGACAAAAAAAAAGGAGTTCTCAATTTTGTCTCTATGGTTTGTTTCCTCTTCAAGTAGCCCTAGGCACAGACTGTGGAAAAGCACTTTCATTGAGAGGGGTTGCCAAGCTTCTAAGAAATAACGAGTTTCCGAAATACCAGCAAAAATTTTTCACCCAATCTTGATGATACTTGGTGGTAATGATCAGTACACAGATCCCACTTGGCTCACTAAATTGTGTTCTTCTAGGTTAAAGCCTGAGTCTACAGTAGCAGTTTTTATATTTAGGTTTCACTCTTTTCTCTCATATATAGATAGATGAATTTGGAACACTAAATCCAACATGGTTTGTAATAGCTCTTTGAAACTTGACAAAATAAAGGAGTTCTGAGTTTTCTCTCTATGGTTTGTTTCCTCTTCAAGTAGCCCTAGGCACAGACTGTGTAAAAGCACTTTCATTGAGAGTTGTTGCCAAGCTTCTAAGAAATAACGAGTTTCCGAAATACCAGCAAATATTTTTTCAGCCAATCTTGATGATAGTTGGTGGTAATGATCAGTACACAAATCCCACTTGGCTCACCAAATTTAGTTCTTCTAGGTTGAAACATTCGTCTAAAGTAGCAGTTTTTATATTTTGTTTCCCTCTGTTCTCTCCTATAAAGATAGATGAATTTGGAACTCTAAATCCAACATGGTTTGTAGTAGCTCTTTGAAACTTGACAAAATAAAGGAGTTCTCAGTTTTGTCTCTATGGTTTGTTTCCTCTTCAAGTAGCCCTAGGCACAGACTGTGGAAAAGCACTTTCATTGAGAGGGGTTGCCAAGCTTCTAAGAAATTACGATTTTCCGAAATACCAGCAAATATTTTTTCACCCAATCTTGATGATAGTTGGTGGTAATGATCAGTACACAAATCCCACTTGGCTCACCAAATTTAGTTCTTCTAGGTTGAAGCGTTCGTCTAAAGTAGCAGTTTTTATATTTTGTTTCCCTCTGTTCTCTCCTATATAGATAGAAGAATTTGGAACACTAAATCCAACAGGGTTTACAGTAGCTCTTTCAAACTTGACAAAATAAAGGAGTTCTCAGTTTTCTCTCTATGGTTTGTTTCCTCTTCAAGTAGCCCTAGGCACAGACTGTGGGAAAGCACATTCATTGAGAGTGGTTGCCAGGCTTCTAAGAAATTACAAGTTTCCGAAATACCAGCAAATATTTTTTCACCCAATCTTGATGATTCTTGGTGGTAATGATCACTACACAAATCCCACTAGGCTCACCAAATTTTGTTCTTCTAGGTTGAAGCGTTTGTCTACAGTAGCTGTTTTTATATTTAGGTTTCTCTCTGTTCTCTCCTATATAGATAGATGAATTTGGAACTCTAAATCCAACATGGATTGTAGTAGCTCTTTGAAACTTGACAAAATAATGGAGTTCTCAGTTTTGTCTCTATGGTTTGTTTCCTCTTCAAGTAGCCCTAGGCACAGACTGTGGAAAAGCACTTTCATTGAGAGGGGTTGCCAAGCTTTAAGAAATAACTAGTTTCCGAAATACCAGCAAAAATTTTTTCACCCAATCTTGATGATTCTTGGTGGTACTGATCAGTACACAGATCCCACTTGGCTCACCAAATTTTGTTCTTCTAGGTTGAAGCGTTCGTCTACAGTAGCAGTTTTTATATTTAGGTTTCCCTCTGTTCTCTCCTATATAGATAGATGAATTTGGAACTCTAAATCCAACATGGTTTGTAGTAGCTGGTTGAAACTTGACAAAATAAAGTAGTTCTCCGTCTTGTCTCTATGTTTGTTTCCTCTTCAAGTAGCCCTAGGCACAGACTGTGGAAAAGCACTTTCATTGAGAGGTGTTGCCAAGCTTCTAAGAAATTACGAATTTCCGAAATACCAGCAAATATTTTTTCACCCAATCTTGATGTTACTTGGTCGTAATGATCAGTACACAAATCCCACTTGGCTCACCAAATATTGTTCTTCTAGGTTGAAGCGTTCGTCTACAGTAGCAGTTTTTATATTTAGGTTTCCCTCTGTTCTCTCCTATATGGATAGATGAATTTGGAACACTAAATCCACAGGGTTTATAGTAGCTCTTAGAAACTTGACAAAATAAAGGAGTTCTCAGTTTTCTCTCTATGGTTTGTTTCCTCTTCAAGTAGCCCTAGGCACAGACTGTGGAAAAGCACTTTCATTGAGAGTGGTTGCCAGGCTTCTAAGAAATTACAAGTTTCTGAAATACCAGCAAATATTTTTTCACCCAATCTTGATGATACTTGGTGGTAATGATCAGGACACAAATCCCACTTGGCTCACCAAATTTTGTTCTTCTAGGTTGAAGCGTTCTTCTACAGTAGCAGTTGTAATATTTAGGTTTCCCTCTGTTCTCTCCTATATAGATAGATGAATTTGGAACTCTAAATCCAACATGGTTTGTAGTAGCTCTTTGAAACTTGACAAAATAAAGGAGTTCTCAGTTCTGTCTCTATGGTTTGTTTCCTCTTCAAGTAGCCCTAGGCACAGACTGTGGAAAAGCACTTTCATTGAGAGGGGTTGCCAAGCTTTTAAGAAATAACTAGTTTCCGTAACACCAGCAAAAATTTTTTCACCCAATCTTGATGATTCTTGGTGGTAATGATCAGTACACAGATCCCACTTGGCTCACCAAATTTTGTTCTTCTAGGTTGAAGCGTTCGTCTACAGTAGCAGTTTTTATATTTAGGTTTCACTCTTTTCTCTCATATATAGATAGATGAATTTGGAAATCTAAATCCAACATGGTTTGTAGTAGCTCTTTGAAACTTGACAAAATAAAGTAGTTCTCCGTTTTGTCTCTATGGTTTGTTTCCTCTTCAAGTAGCCCTAGGCACAGACTGTGGAAAAGCACTTTCATTGAGAGGTGTTGCCAAGCTTCTAAGAAATTACGAATTTCCGAAATACCAGCAAATATTTTTTCACCCAATCTTGATGTTACTTGGTCGTAATGATCAGTACACAAATCGCACTTGGCTCACCAAATTTTGTTCTTCTAGGTTAAAGCGTTCGTCTACAGTAGCAGTTTTGATATTTAGTTGTCCCTCTGTTCTCTCCTATATATGTAGATGAATTTGGAACTCTAAATCCAACATGGTTTGTAGTAGCTCTTTGAAACTTGACAAAATAATGGTTTTCTCAGTTTTGTCTCTATGGTTTGTTTCCTCTTCAAGAAGCCCTAGGCACACACTGTGGAAAAGCACTTTCATTGAGAGGGGTTGCCATGATTCTAAGAAATAACGAGTTTCCGAAATACCAGCAAATATTTTTTCACCCAATCTTGATGATACTCGTTGCTAATGATCAGTACACAAATCCCACTTGGCTCAACAAATTTTGTTCTTCTAGGTTGAAGCGTTCGTCTACAGTAGCAGTTTTTATATTTAGGTTTCCCTCTGTTCTCTCCTATATAGATAGATGAAATTGGAACTCTAAATCCAACACGGTTTGTAGTAGCTCTTTGAAACTTGACAAAATAAAGGTGTTCTCAGATTTTTCTTTATGGTTTGTCTCCTCTTCAAGTAGCCCTAGGCACAGACTGTGGAAAAGCACTTTCATTGAGAGGGGTTGCCAAGCTTCTAAGAAATAACGAGTTTCCGAAATACCAGCAAATATTTTTTCACCCAATTTTGATGATACCTGTTGCTGATGATCAGTACACAAATCCCACTTGGCTCACCAAATTCTGTTCTTCTAGGTTGAAACGTTGGTCTACATGAGCAGTTTTTATATTTAGGTTTCCCTCTGTTCTCTCCTATATAGATAGATGAATTTGGAACTCTAAATCCAACATGGTTTTTAGTAGCTCTTTGAAAATTGACAAAATAAAGGAGTTCTCAGTTTTGTCTCTATGGTCTGTTTTCCTCTTCAAGTAGCCCTAGGCACAGACTGTGTAAAAGCACTTTCAATGAGAGGGGTTGCCAAGCTTCTAAGAAATTACGAGTTTCCGAAATACCAGCAAATATTTTTTCACCCAATCTTGATGATACTTGGTGGTAATGATCACTACACAAATTTCACTTGGCTCACCAAATTTTGTTCTTCTAGGTTGAAACGTTGGTCTGCAATAGCAGTTTTTATATTTAGGTTTCCGTCTGTTCTCTCCTATATAGATAGATGAATTTGGAACACTAAATCCAACAGGGTTTATAGTAGCTCTTTGAAACTTGACAAAATAAAGGAGTTCTCAGTTTTCTCTCTATGGTTTGTTTCTTCTTCAAGTAGCCCTAGGTACAGACTGTGGAAAAGCACTTTCATTGAGAGTGGTAGCCAGGCTTCTAAGAAATTACAAGTTTCCGAAATACCAGCAAATATTTTTTCACCCAATCTTGATGATACTTGGTTGTAATGATCAGTACACAAATCACACTAGGCTCACCAAATTTTGTTCTTCTAGGTTGAAGCGTTCGTCTACAGTAGCTGTTTTTATATTTAGGTTTCTCTCTGTTCTCTCCTAAAGAGATAGATAAATTTGGAACTCTAAATCCAACATGGATTGTAGTAGCTATTTGAAACTTGAGAAAATAAAGGAGTTCTCAGTTTTGTCTCTATGGTTTGTTTCCTCTTAAAGTAGCCCTAGGCACAGACTGTGGAAAAGCAATTTCATTGAGAGGGGTTGCCAAGCTTTTAAGAAATCACGAGTTTCCGAAATAAGAGCAAAAATTTTTTCACCCAATCTTTATGATACTTGGTGGTAATGATCAGTACACAGATCCCACTTGGCTCACCAAATTTTGTTCTTCTAGGTTGAAGCGTTCGTCTACAGTAGCAGTTTTTATATTTAGGTTTCACTCTTTTCTCTCATATATAGATAGATGAATTTGGAACTCTATATCCAACATGGTTTGTAGTAGCTCTTTGAAACTTGACAAAATAAAGGAGTTCTGAGTTTTGTCTCTATGGATTGTTTCCTCTTCAAGAAGCCCTATGCACAGACTGTGGAAAAGCACTTTCATTGAGAGGGGTTGCCAAGCTTCTAAGAAATAACGAGTTTCCGAAATACCAGCAAATATTTTTTCACCCAATCTTGATGATACTTGGTGGTAGTGATCAGTACACAGATCCCACTTGGCTCACCAAATTTTGTTCTTCTAGGTTGAAGCGTTCGTCTACAGTAGCAGTTTTTATATTTAGGTTTCCCTCTGTTCTCTCCTATATAGATAGATGAATTTGGAACTCTAAATCCAACATGGTTTGTAGTAGCTCTTTGAAACTTGACAAAATGAAGGAGTTCTCAGTTTTGTCTCTATGGTTTGTTTCCTCTTCAAGAAGCCCTAGGCACAGACTGTGGAAAAGCACTTTCATTGAGAGGGGTTGCCAAGCTTCTAAGAAATAACGAGTTTCCGAAATACCAGCAAATATTTTTTCACCCAATCTTGATGATACTTGGTGGTAATGATCAGTACACAGATCCCACTTGGCTCACCAAATTTTGTTCTTCTAGGTTGAAGCGTTCGTCTACAGTAGCAGTTTTTATATTTAGGTTTCCCTCTGTTCTCTCCTATATAGATAGATGAATTTGGAACTCTAAATCCAACATGGTTTGTAGTAGCTCTTTGAAACTTGACAAAATGAAGGAGTTCTCAGTTTTGTCTCTATGGTTTGTTTCCTCTTCAAGTAGCCTAGGCACAGACTGTGGAAAAGCACTTTCATTGAGAGGTGTTGCCAAGCTTCTAAGAAATTACGAGTTTCCGAAATACCAGCAAATATTTTTTTACCCAATCTTGATGATACTTGGTGGTAATGATCAGTACACAAATCCCACTTGGCTCACCAAATTTTGTTCTTCTAGGTTGAAGCGTTCGTCTACAGTAGCAGTTTTTATATTTAGGTTTCCCTCTGTTCCCTCCTATATAGATAGATGTATTTGGAACTCTAAATCCAACATGGTTTGTAGTAGCTGTTTGAAACTTGATAAAATAAAGTAGTTCTCCGTTTTGTCTCTATGGTTTGTTTCCGCTTCAAGTAGCCCTAGGCACAGACTGTGGAAAAGCACTTTCATTGAGAGGTGTTGCCAAGCTTCTAAGAAATTACGAATTTTCGAAATACCAGCAAAAATTTTTTCACCCAATCTTGATGATACTTGGTGGTAATGATCAGTACACAGATCCCACTTGGCTCACCAAATTTTGTTCTTCTAGGTTGAAGCGTTTGATTACAGTAGCAGTTTTTATATTTAGGTTTCACTCTTTTCTCTCATATATACATAGATGAATTTGGAACTCTAAATCCAACATGGTTTATAGTAGCTCTTTGAAACTTGACAAAATAAAGGAGTTCTCAGTTTTGTCTCTATGGTTTGTTTCCTCTTCAAGTAGCCCTAGGCACAGACTGTGGAAAAGCACTTTCATTGAGAGGGGTTGCCAAGCTTCTAAGAAATAACGAGTTTCCAAAATACCAGCAAATATTTTTTCAGCCATACTTGATGATGGTTGGTGGTAATTATCAGTACACAAATCCCACTTGGCTCACTTAATTTTGTTCTTCTAGGTTGAAGCGTACGTCTACAGTAGCAGTTTTTATATTTAGGTTTCCCTCTGTTCTCTCCTATATAGATAGATGAATTTGGAACTCTAAATCCAACATGGTTTGTAGTAGCTCTTTGAAACTTGACAAAATAAAGGAGTTCTCAGTTTTGTCTCTATGGTTTGTTTCCTCTTCAAGTATCCCTAGGCACAGACTGTGGAAAGCACTTTCATTGAGATGGGTTGCCAAGCTTCTAAGAAATAACGAGTTTCCAAAATACCAGCAAATATTTTTTCACCCAATCTTGATGATACTTGGTGGTAATGATCAGTACACAAATCCCACTTGGCTCACCAAATTTTGTTCTTCTAGGTTGAAACGTTGGTCTACAATAGCAGTTTTTATATTTAGGTTTCCCTCTGTTCTCTCCTATATAGATAGATGAATTTGGAACACTAAATCCAACATGGTTTATAGTAGCTCTTTGAAACTTGACAAAATAAAGGAGTTCTCATTTTTCTCTCTTTGGTTTGTTTCCTCTTCAAGTAGCCCTAGGCACAGACTGTGGAAAAGCACTTTCATTGAGAGTGGTTGCCAGGCTTCTAAGAAATTACAAGTTTCCGAAATACCAGCAAATATTTTTTCACCCAATCTTGATAATACTTGGTGGTAATGATCAGTACACAAATCACACGAGGCTCACCAAATTTTGTTCTTCTAGGTTGAAGCGTTCGTATACAGTAGCTGTTTTTATATTTAGGTTTCTCTCTGTTCTCTCCTATATAGATAGATTAATTTGGAACTTAAATCCAACATGGATTGTAGTAGCTCTTTGAAACTTGACAAAATAAAGGAATTCTCCGTTTTGTCTCTATGTTTGTTTCCTCTTCAAGTAGCCCTAGGCACAGACTGTGGAATAACACTTTCATTGAGAGGGGTTGCCAAGCTTTTAAGAAATAACGAGTTTCCGAAATACCAGCAAAAATTTTTTCACCCAATCTTGATGATACTTGGTGGTAATGATCAGTACACAGATCCCACTTGGCTCACAAATTTTGTTCTTCTAGGTTAAAGCGTTCGTCTACAGTAGCAGTTTTTATATTTAGGTTTCACTATTTTCTCTCATATATAGATAGATGAATTTGGAACAGTAAATCCAACATGGTTTGTCGTAGCTCTTTGAAACTTGACAAAATAAAGGAGTTCTCAGTTTTGTCTCTATGGTTTGTTTCCTCTTCAAGTAGCCCTAGGCACAGACTTTGGAAAAGCACTTTCATTGGGAGGGGTTGCCAAGCTTCTAAGAAATAACGAGTTTCCGAAATACCAGCAAATATTTTTTCACCCAATCTTGATGATACTTGGTGGGAATGATCAGTACACAGATCCCACTTGGCTCACCAAATTTTGTTCTTCTAGGTTGAAGCGTTCATCTACAGTAGCAGTTTTTATATTTAGGTTTCACTCTGTTCTCTCATATATAGATAGATGAATTTGGAACTCTAAATCCAACATGGTTTGTAGTAGCTATTTGAAACTTGACAAAATAAAGAGTTCTGAGTTTTGTTTCTATGGTTTGTTTCCTCTTCAAGTAGCCCTAGGCACAGACTGTGGAAAAGCACTTTCATTGAGAGGGGTTGCCAAGCTTCTAAGAAATAACGAGTTTCCGAAATATCAGCAAATATTTTTTCACCCAATCTTGATGATACTTGGTGGTAATGATCAGTACAGAGTAACCACTTGGCTCACCAAATTTTGTTCTTCTAGGTTGAAGCGTTCGTCTACAGTAGTCGTTTTTATATTCAGGTTCCACTCTGTTCTCTCATATATAGATAGATGAATTTGGAACTCTAAATCCAACATGGTTTGTAGTAGCTCTTTGAAACTTGACAAAATAAAGGAGTTCTCAGTTTTGTCTATATGGTTTGTTTCCTCTTCAAGTAGCCCTAGGTGCAGACTAGGGAAAAGCACTTTCATTGAGAGGGGTTGCCAAGCTTCTAAGAAATAACGAGTTTCCGAAGTACCAGCAAACATTTTTTCGCCCCAATCTTGATGATACTTGTTGCTAATGATCAGTACACAGATCCCACTTGGCTCACCAAATTTTGTTCTTCTAGGTTGAAGCGTTCGTCTACAGTAGCAGTTTTTATAATTATTTTTCCCTCTGTTCTCTCCTGTATAGATAGATGAATTTGGAACTCTATATCCAACATGGTTTGTAGTAGCTCTTTGAAACTTGACAAAATAAAGGAGTTCTCAGTTTTGTCTCTATGGTTTGTTTCCTCTTCAAGTAGCCCTAGGCACAGACTGTGGAAAAGCACTTTCATTGAGAGAGTTTGCCAAGGTTCTAAGAAATTACAAGTTTCCGAAATACCAGCAAATATTTTTTCACCCAATCTTGATGATACTTGTTGATAATGATCAGTACACAGATCCCACTTGGCTCACCAAATTTTGTTCTTCTAGGTTGAAGCGTTCGTCTACTGTAGAAGTTTTTATATTTAGGTTTCTCTCTGTTCTCTCTTATATAGATAGATGAATTTGGAACTCTAAATCCAACATGGATTGTAGTAGCTCTTTGAAACTTGACAAAATAAAGGAATTCTCAGTTTTCTCTCTATGGTTTGTTTCCTCTTCAAGTATCTCTACGCACAGACACTGGAAAAGCACTTTCATTGAGGGGGGTTGTCAAGCTTTTAAGAAATAACGAGTTTCCAAAATACCAGCAAATATTTTTTCACCCAAACTTGATGATACTTGGTGGTAATGATCAGTACACAGATCCCACTTGGCTCAAAAATTTTCTTCTTCTAGGTTGAAGCGTTCGTCTACAGTAGCAGTTTTTATATTTAGGTTTCACACTGTTCTCTCATATATAGATAGATGAATTTGGAACTCTAAATCCAACATGGTTTGTAGTAGCTCTTTGAAACTTGACAAAATAAAGGAGTTCTGAGTTTTGTCTCTATGGTTTGTTTCCTCTTCAAGAGGCCTAGGCACAGACTGTGGAAAAGCACTTTAATTGAGAGGGGTTGCCAAGCTTCTAAGAAATAACGAGTTTCTGAAATACCAGCAAATATTTTTTCACCCAATCTTGATGATACTTGGTGGTAATGATCAGTACACAAATCCCACTTGGCTCACCAAATTGTGTTCTTCTAGGTTGAAACGTTCGTCTACAGTAGCAGTTTTTATATTTAGGTTTCACACTGTTCTCTCATATATAGATAGATGAATTTGGAACACTAAATCCAACATGGTTTGTAGTAGCAATTTGAAACTTGACAAAATAAAGGAGTTCTGAGTTTTGTCTCTATGGTTTGTTTCCTCTTCAAGAGGCCTAGGCACAGACTGTGGAAAAGCACTTTAATTGAGAGGGGTTGCCAAGCTTCTGAGAAATAATGAGTTTCCGAAATACCAGCAAATATTTGTTCACCCAAACTTGATGATACTTGTTGCTAATGATCAGTACACAGATCCCACTTGGCTCACCAAATTATGTTCTTCTAGGTTGAAGCGTTCGTCTACAGTAGCAGTTTTTATATTTAGGTTTCCCTCTATTCTCTCCTCTATAGATAGATAAATTTGGAACTCTAAATCCAACATGGTTTGTAGTAGCTCTTTGAAACTTGACAAAATAAAGGAGTTCTCAGTTTTGTCTCTATGGATTGTTTCCTCTTCAATTAGCACTAGGCACACACTGTGGAAAAGCACTTTCATTGAGAGGGGTTGCCAAGCTTCTAAGAAATAACGAGTTTCTGAAATACCAGCAAATATTTTTTCACCCAATCTTGATGATACTGGTTGCTAATGATCAGTACACAAATCCCACTTGGCTCACCAAATTGTGTTCTGCTAGGTTGAAGCGTTCGCCTACAGTAGCAGTTTTTATATTTAGGTTTCTCTCTGTTCTCTCCTATATAGATATATGAATTTGGAAATCTAAATCCAACATGGATGTAGTAGCTCTTTGAAACTTGACAAAATAAAGGAGTTTTCAGTTTTGTCTCTATGGTTTGTTTCCTCTTCAAGTAGCCCTAGGCACAGACTGTGGAAAAGCACTTTCATTGAGAGAGTTTGCCAAGCTTCTAAGAAATTACATGTTTCCGAAATACCAGCAAATATTTTTTCACCCAATCTTGATCATACTTGGTGGTAATGATCAGTACACAGTAACCACTTGGCTCACCAAATTTTGTTCTTCTAGGTTGAAGCGTTCGTCTACAGTAGTCATTTTTATATTCAGGTTCCACTCTGTTCTCTCATATATAGATAGATGAATTTGGAACTCTAAATCCAACATGGTTTGTAGTAGCTCTTTGAAACTTGACAAAATAAAGGAGTTCTGATTTTTGTCTCTATGGTTTGTTTCCTCTTCAAGTAGCCCTAGGCGCAGACTCGGGAAAAGCACTTTAATTGAGAGGGGTTGCCAAGCTTCTAAGAAATAACGAGTTTCCGAAGACCAGCAAATATTTTTTCACCCAATCTTGATGATACTGGTTGCTAATTATCAGTACACAAATCCCACTTGGCTCACCAAATTGTGTTCTTCTAGGTTGAAGCGTTCGCCTATAGTAGAAGTTTTTATATTTAGGTTTCCCTCTGTTCTCTCCTATATAGATATATGAATTTGGAACTCTAAATCCAACATCGTTTGTAGTAGCTCTTTGAAACTTGACAAAATAAAGTAGTTCTCAGTTTTGTCTCTATGGTTTGTTTCCTCTTCAAGTAGCCCTAGGCACAGACTGTGGAAAAGCACTTTCATTGAGAGAGTTTGCTAAGCTTCTAAGAAATTACAAGTTTCCGAAATACCAGCAAATATTTTTTCACCCAATCTTGATGATACTTGGTGGTAATGATCAGTACACAAATCCCACTTGGCTCACCAAATTTTGTTCTTCTAGGTTGAAGCGTTCGTCTACAGTAGCAGTTTTTATATTTAGGATTATCTCTGTTCTCTCCTATATACATAGATGAATTTGGAACTTTAAATCCAACGTGGATTTTAGTAGCTCTTTGAAACTTGACAAAATAAAGGAGTTCTCAGTTTTGTCTCTATGGTTTGTTTCCTCTTCAAGTATCCCTCGACACAGACTGTGGAAAAGCACTTTCATTGAGAGGGGTTGCCAAGCTTCTAAGAAATAACGCGTTTCCGAAATACCAGCAAATATTTTTTCACCCAATCTTGATGATACTTGGTGGGAATGATCAGTACACAGATCCCACTAGGCTCACCAAATTTTGTTCTTCTAGTTTGAAGCGTTCGTCTACAGTAGTCGTTTTTATATTTAGGTTTCACTCTGTTCTCTCATATATAGATAGATGAATTTGGAATTCTAAATCCAACATGGTTTGTAGTAGCTCTTTGAAACTTCACAAAATAAAGGAGTTCTCAGTTTTGTCTCTATGGATTGTTTCCTCTTCAATTAGCACTAGGCACAAACTGTGGAAAAACATTTTCATTGAGAGGGGTTGCCAAGCTTCTAAGAAATAACGAGTTTCTGAAATACCAGCAAATATTTTTTCACCCAATCTTGATGATACTTGGTGCTAATGATCAGTACACAATCCCACTTGGCTCACCAAATTGTGTTCTGCTAGGTTGAAGCGTTCGCCTACAGTAGCAGTTTTTATAATTAGGTTTCCCTCTGTTCTCTCCTATATAGACATATGAATTTGGAACTCTAAATCCAACATGGTTTGTAGTAGCTCTTTGAAACTTGACAAAATAAAGGAGTTCTCAGTTTTGTCTATATGGTTTGTTTCCTCTTCAAGTAGCCCTAGGCGCAGACTCTGGAAAAGCATTTTCATTGAGAGGGGTTGCCAAGCTTCTAAGAAATAACGAGTTTCCGAAGTACCAGCAAATATTTTTTCACCCAATCTTGATGATACTTGTTGATAATGATCAGTACACAGATCCCACTTGGCTCACCAAATTTTGTTCTTCTAGGTTGAAGCGTTCGTCTACAGTAGCAGTTTTTATATTTAGGTTTCCCTCTGTTCTCTCCTGTATAGATATATGAATTTGGAACTCTAAAGCCAACATGGTTTGTAGTAGCTCTTTGAAACTTGACAAAATAAAGGAGTTCTCAGTTTTGTCTCTATGGTTTGTTTCCTCTTCAAGTAGCCCTAGGCACAGACTGTGGAAAAGCACTTTCATTGAGAGAGTTTGCCAAGGTTCTAAGAAATTACAAGTTTCCGAAATACCAGCAAATATTTTTTCACCCAATCTTGATGATACTTGGTGGTAATGATCAGTACACAAATCCCAATTGGCTCACCAAATTTTGTTCTTCTAGGTTGAAGCGTTCGTCTACTGTAGCAGTTTTTATATTTAGGTTTCTCTCTGTTCTCTACTATATAGATAGATGAATTTGGAACTCTAAATCCAACATGGATTGTAGTAGCTCTTTGAAACTTGACAAAATAAAGGAGTTCTCAGTTTTGTCTCTATGGTTTGTTTCCTCTTCAAGTATCCCTACCCACAGACTGTGGAAAAGCACTTTCATTGAGAGGGGTTGTCAAGCTTTTAAGAAATAACGAGTTTCCAAAATACCAGCAAATATTTTTTCACCCAATCTTGATGATACTTGTTGATAATGATCAGTACACAGATCCCACTTGGCTCACCAAATTTTGTTCTTCTAGGTTGAAGCGTTCGTCTACTGTAGAAGTTTTTATATTTAGGTTTCTCTCTGTTCTCTCCTATATAGATAGATGAATTTGGAACTCTAAATCCAACATGGATTGTAGTAGCTCTTTGAAACTTGACAAAATAAAGGAATTCTCAGTTTTCTCTCTATGGTTTGTTTCCTCTTCAAGTATCTCTACGCACAGACACTGGAAAAGCACTTTCATTGAGGGGGGTTGTCAAGCTTTTAAGAAATAACGAGTTTCCAAAATACCAGCAAATATTTTTTCACCCAAACTTGATGATACTTGGTGGTAATGATCAGTACACAGATCCCACTTGGCTCAAAAATTTTCTTCTTCTAGGTTGAAGCGTTCGTCTACAGTAGCAGTTTTTATATTTAGGTTTCACACTGTTCTCTCATATATAGATAGATGAATTTGGAACTCTAAATCCAACATGGTTTGTAGTAGCTCTTTGAAACTTGACAAAATAAAGGAGTTCTGAGTTTTGTCTCTATGGTTTGTTTCCTCTTCAAGAGGCCTAGGCACAGACTGTGGAAAAGCACTTTAATTGAGAGGGGTTGCCAAGCTTCTAAGAAATAACGAGTTTCTGAAATACCAGCAAATATTTTTTTCACCCAATCTTGATGATACTTGTTGCTAATGATCAGTACACAAATCCCACTTGGCTCACCAAATTGTGTTCTTCTAGGTTGAAACGTTCGTCTACAGTAGCAGTTTTTATATTTAGGTTTCACACTGTTCTCTCATATATAGATAGATGAATTTGGAACACTAAATCCAACATGGTTTGTAGTAGCACTTTGAAACTTGACAAAATAAAGGAGTTCTGAGTTTTGTCTCTATGGTTTGTTTCCTCTTCAAGAGGCCTAGGCACAGACTGTGGAAAAGCACTTTAATTGAGAGGGGTTGCCAAGCTTCTGAGAAATAATGAGTTTCCGAAATACCAGCAAATATTTGTTCACCCAAACTTGATGATACTTGTTGCTAATGATCAGTACACAGATCCCACTTGGCTCACCAAATTATGTTCTTCTAGGTTGAAGCGTTCGTCTACAGTAGCAGTTTTTATATATAGGTTTCCCTCTGTTCTCTCCTCTATAGATAGATAAATTTGGAACTCTAAATCCAACATGGTTTGTAGTAGCTCTTTGAAACTTGACAAAATAAAGGAGTTCTCAGTTTTGTCTCTATGGATTGTTTCCTCTTCAATTAGCACTAGGCACACACTGTGGAAAAGCACTTTCATTGAGAGGGGTTGCCAAGCTTCTAAGAAATAACGAGTTTCTGAAATACCAGCAAATATTTTTTCACCCAATCTTGATGATACTGGTTGCTAATGATCAGTACACAAATCCCACTTGGCTCACCAAATTGTGTTCTGCTAGGTTGAAGCGTTCGCCTACAGTAGCAGTTTTTATATTTAGGTTTCTCTCTGTTCTCTCCTATATAGATATATGAATTTGGAAATCTAAATCCAACATGGATGTAGTAGCTCTTTGAAACTTGACAAAATAAAGGAGTTCTCAGTTTTGTCTCTATGGTTTGTTTCCTCTTCAAGTAGCCCTAGGCACAGACTGTGGAAAAGCACTTTCATTGAGAGAGTTTGCCAAGCTTCTAAGAAATTACAAGTTTCCGAAATACCAGCAAATATTTTTTCACCCAATCTTGATCATACTTGGTGGTAATGATCAGTACACAGTAACCACTTGGCTCACCAAATTTTGTTCTTCTAGGTTGAAGCGTTCGTCTACAGTAGTCATTTTTATATTCAGGTTCCACTCTGTTCTCTCATATATAGATAGATGAATTTGGAACTCTAAATCCAACATGGTTTGTAGTAGCTCTTTGAAACTTGACAAAATAAAGGAGTTCTGATTTTTGTCTCTATGGTTTGTTTCCTCTTCAAGTAGCCCTAGGCGCAGACTCGGGAAAAGCACTTTAATTGAGAGGGGTTGCCAAGCTTCTAAGAAATAACGAGTTTCCGAAGACCAGCAAATATTTTTTCACCCAATCTTGATGATACTGGTTGCTAATTATCAGTACACAAATCCCACTTGGCTCACCAAATTGTGTTCTTCTAGGTTGAAGCGTTCGCCTACAGTAGAAGTTTTTATATTTAGGTTTCCCTCTGTTCTCTCCTATATAGATATATGAATTTGGAACTCTAAATCCAACATCGTTTGTAGTAGCTCTTTGAAACTTGACAAAATAAAGTAGTTCTCAGTTTTGTCTCTATGGTTTGTTTCCTCTTCAAGTAGCCCTAGGCACAGACTGTGGAAAAGCACTTTCATTGAGAGAGTTTGCTAAGCTTCTAAGAAATTACAAGTTTCCGAAATACCAGCAAATATTTTTTCACCCAATCTTGATGATACTTGGTGGTAATGATCAGTACACAAATCCCACTTGGCTCACCAAATTTTGTTCTTCTAGGTTGAAGCGTTCGTCTACAGTAGCAGTTTTTATATTTAGGATTATCTCTGTTCTCTCCTATATACATAGATGAATTTGGAACTTTAAATCCAACATGGATTTTAGTAGCTCTTTGAAACTTGACAAAATAAAGGAGTTCTCAGTTTTGTCTCTATGGTTTGTTTCCTCTTCAAGTATCCCTCGACACAGACTGTGGAAAAGCACTTTCATTGAGAGGGGTTGCCAAGCTTCTAAGAAATAACGCGTTTCCGAAATACCAGCAAATATTTTTTCACCCAATCTTGATGATACTTGGTGGGAATGATCAGTACACAGATCCCACTAGGCTCACCAAATTTTGTTCTTCTAGTTTGAAGCGTTCGTCTACAGTAGTCGTTTTTATATTTAGGTTTCACTCTGTTCTCTCATATATAGATAGATGAATTTGGAATTCTAAATCCAACATGGTTTGTAGTAGCTCTTTGAAACTTCACAAAATAAAGGAGTTCTCAGTTTTGTCTCTATGGATTGTTTCCTCTTCAATTAGCACTAGGCACAAACTGTGGAAAAACATTTTCATTGAGAGGGGTTGCCAAGCTTCTAAGAAATAACGAGTTTCTGAAATACCAGCAAATATTTTTTCACCCAATCTTGATGATACTTGGTGCTAATGATCAGTACACAATCCCACTTGGCTCACCAAATTGTGTTCTGCTAGGTTGAAGCGTTCGCCTACAGTAGCAGTTTTTATAATTAGGTTTCCCTCTGTTCTCTCCTATATAGACATATGAATTTGGAACTCTAAATCCAACATGGTTTGTAGTAGCTCTTTGAAACTTGACAAAATAAAGGAGTTCTCAGTTTTGTCTATATGGTTTGTTTCCTCTTCAAGTAGCCCTAGGCGCAGACTCTGGAAAAGCATTTTCATTGAGAGGGGTTGCCAAGCTTCTAAGAAATAACGAGTTTCCGAAGTACCAGCAAATATTTTTTCACCCAATCTTGATGATACTTGTTGATAATGATCAGTACACAGATCCCACTTGGCTCACCAAATTTTGTTCTTCTAGGTTGAAGCGTTCGTCTACAGTAGCAGTTTTTATATTTAGGTTTCCCTCTGTTCTCTCCTGTATAGATATATGAATTTGGAACTCTAAAGCCAACATGGTTTGTAGTAGCTCTTTGAAACTTGACAAAATAAAGGAGTTCTCAGTTTTGTCTCTATGGTTTGTTTCCTCTTCAAGTAGCCCTAGGCACAGACTGTGGAAAAGCACTTTCATTGAGAGAGTTTGCCAAGGTTCTAAGAAATTACAAGTTTCCGAAATACCAGCAAATATTTTTTCACCCAATCTTGATGATACTTGGTGGTAATGATCAGTACACAAATCCCAATTGGCTCACCAAATTTTGTTCTTCTAGGTTGAAGCGTTCGTCTACTGTAGCAGTTTTTATATTTAGGTTTCTCTCTGTTCTCTACTATATAGATAGATGAATTTGGAACTCTAAATCCAACATGGATTGTAGTAGCTCTTTGAAACTTGACAAAATAAAGGAGTTCTCAGTTTTGTCTCTATGGTTTGTTTCCTCTTCAAGTATCCCTACCCACAGACTGTGGAAAAGCACTTTCATTGAGAGGGGTTGTCAAGCTTTTAAGAAATAACGAGTTTCCAAAATACCAGCAAATATTTTTTCACCCAATCTTGATGATACTTGTTGATAATGATCAGTACACAGATCCCACTTGGCTCACCAAATTTTGTTCTTCTAGGTTGAAGCGTTCGTCTACTGTAGAAGTTTTTATATTTAGGTTTCTCTCTGTTCTCTCCTATATAGATAGATGAATTTGGAACTCTAAATCCAACATGGATTGTAGTAGCTCTTTGAAACTTGACAAAATAAAGGAATTCTCAGTTTTCTCTCTATGGTTTGTTTCCTCTTCAAGTATCTCTACGCACAGACACTGGAAAAGCACTTTCATTGAGGGGGGTTGTCAAGCTTTTAAGAAATAACGAGTTTCCAAAATACCAGCAAATATTTTTTCACCCAAACTTGATGATACTTGGTGGTAATGATCAGTACACAGATCCCACTTGGCTCAAAAATTTTCTTCTTCTAGGTTGAAGCGTTCGTCTACAGTAGCAGTTTTTATATTTAGGTTTCACACTGTTCTCTCATATATAGATAGATGAATTTGGAACTCTAAATCCAACATGGTTTGTAGTAGCTCTTTGAAACTTGACAAAATAAAGGAGTTCTGAGTTTTGTCTCTATGGTTTGTTTCCTCTTCAAGAGGCCTAGGCACAGACTGTGGAAAAGCACTTTAATTGAGAGGGGTTGCCAAGCTTCTGAGAAATAACGAGTTTCCGAAATACCAGCAAATATTTTTTCACCCAAACTTGATGATACATGTTGCTAATGATCAGTACACAGATCCCACTTGGCTCACCAAATTATGTTCTTCTAGGTTGAAGCGTTCGTCTACAGTAGCAGTTTTTATATTTAGGTTTCCCTCTGTTCTCTCCTATATAGATAGATGAATTTGGAACTCTAAATCCAACATGGTTTGTAGTAGCTCTTTGAAACTTGACAAAATAAAGGAGTTCTGAGTTTTGTCTCTATGGTTTGTTTCCTCTTCAAGAGGCCTAGGCACAGACTGTGGAAAAGCACTTTAATTGAGAGGGGTTGCCAAGCTTCTGAGAAATAATGAGTTTCCGAAATACCAGCAAATATTTTTTCACCCAATCTTGATGATA
>NW_027517288.1:0-45840 GCF_048772815.1 Callospermophilus lateralis
CGAAACTTGGGCATCCAAGTTTGATTGGAGTACTGCTCATTACTTGAAAGTATCAGGAAGGTCGGAAGAAAAAATATATGTTGAGATTACAGGAGACTGTAGTTTTTTGCCAACCTAACAACGCCTTTCATTGAATGAGTTATTCACCAGTCTTTGCTTAAGACTACATCAAGAGGAAACCAACCTTAGAGATAGAACGTAGAACTAGTGTATTGTGTCAAGTTTCAAGAAGCTAGCACACACCGTGTTTGATTTAGAGTTCGAACTGCATCTGTCAATATAGGAGAAAACAGAGTGAAACCTAAAAATTCAAACTGTTACTGCAAACGAATGCTTCAACCTAGAAGAACGAAACTATTGCATCCAAGTTTGATTGGTGTACTGCTCATTACTTGAAAGTATCATGAAGGTTGGAAGAAAAAATATATTTTGAGATTAAAGGAGACTGTAGTTTTTGGCAACCTAACAACGTCTTTCATTGAATGAGTTATTCACCAGTCTTTGCTTAAGAATACATCAAGAGGAAACAAACCTTAGAGATAGAACGTAGAACTACTGTATTGTGTCAAGTTTCAAGAAGCTAGCACAAACCGTGTTGATTTAGAGTTCGAACTGCATCTGTCAATATAGGAGAAAACAGAGTGAAACCTAAAAATTCAAACTGTTACTGCAAACGAATGCTTCAACCTAGAAGAACGAAACTAGGGTATCCAAGTTTGATTGGTCTATTGCTCATTACTTGAAAGTATCATGAAGGTCGGAAGAAAAAATATATGTTGAGGTTACAGGAGACTGTAGTTTTTTGGCAACCTAACAACGCATTTCATTGAATGAGTTATTCGCCAGTCTTTGCTTAAGGCTACATCAAGAGGAAACAAACCTTAGAGATAGAATGTAGAACTACTGTATTGTGTCAAGTTTCAAGAAGCTAGCACAAACCGTGTTGATTTAGAGTTCGAACTGCATCTGTCAATATAGGAGAAAACAGAGTGAAACCTAAAAATTCAAACTGTTACTGCAAACGAATGCTTCAACCTAGGAGAACAAAACTTGGACATCCAAGTTTGATTGGTGTACTGCTCATTACTTGAAAGTATCATGAAGGTCGGAAGAAAAAATATATGTTGAGATTACAGGAGACTGTAGTTTTTTGGCAACCTAACAACGCATTTCATTGAATGAGTTATTCGCCAGTCTTTGCTTACGACTACATCAAGACGAAACAAACCTTAGAGATAGAACGTAGAACTACTGTATTGTGTCAAGTTTCAAGAAGCTAGCACAAACCGTGTTGATTTAGAGTTCGAACTGCATCTGTCAATATAGGAGAAAACAGAGTGAAACCTAAAAATTCAAACTGTTCCTGGAAACGAATGCTTCAATGTAGAACTAAACTTGGGCATCCAAGTGGGATTGCTGTACTGATCATTACGTGAATGTATCATGAAGATTGGATGAAAAAATATATGTTGAGATTTCAGGAGACTCTAGTGTTTGGAAGTTTGGCAACACCTTTACATATAAGTGTTATTCGCAGTCCCTGCATTAGGCTACATCAAGAGGAAAAAAAACTTAGAGATACAACGTAGAACTACTGTATTGTGTCAAGTTTCAAGAAGCTAGCACAAACTGTGTTTGATTTAGAGTTCGAACTGCATCTGTCAATATAGGAGAAAACAGAGTGAAACCTAAAAATTCAAACTGTTACTGCAAACGAATGCTTCAACCTAGGAGAACGAAACTTGGGCATCCAAGTTTGATTGGAGTACTGCTCATTACTTGAAAGTATCATGAAGGTCGGAAGAAAAAATATATGTTGAGATTACAGTAGACTGTCGTTTTTTGCCAACCTAACAACGCCTTTCATTGAATGAGTTATTCACCAGTCTTTGCTTAAGACTACATCAAGAGGAAACAAACCTTAGAGATAGAACGTAGAACTACTGTATTATGTCAAGTTTCAAGAAGCTAGCACAAACCGTGTTGATTTAGAGTTCGAACTGCATCTGTCAATATAGGAGAAAACAGAGTGAAACCTAAAAATTCAAACTGTTAGTGCAAACGAATGCTTCCACCTAGAAGAACGAAACTAGGGCATCCAAGTTTGAATGGTGTACTGCTCATTACTTTAAAGTATCATGAAGGTCGGATGAAAAAATATATGTTGAGATTACAGGAGACTGTAGTTTTTTGGCAACCTAACAACGCATTTCATTGAATGAGTTATTCGCCAGTCTTTGCTTAAGGCTACATCAAGACGAAACAAACCTTAGAGAAAGAACGTAGAACTACTGTATTGTGTCAATTTTCCAGAAGCTAGCACAAACCGTGTTGATTTAGAGTTCGAACTGCATCTGTCAATATAGAAGAAAACAGAGTGAAACCTAAAAATTCAAACTGTTCCTGGAAACGAATGCTTCTGTCTAGGAGAACTAAACTTGGGCATCCAAGTGGGATTGGTGTACTGATCATTATGTGAATGTATCATGAAGATTGGATGAAAAAATATATGTTGAGATTTCAGGAGACGCTAGTGTTTGGAAGTTTTGAAAACCCTTTCCATATAAGTGTTATTCGCAGTCCCTGCATTAGGCTACATCAAGAGGAAACAAAACTTAGAACGTAGAACTACTGTATTGTGTCAAGTTTCAAGAAGCTAGCACAAACTGTGATTGATTTAGAGTTCGAACTGCATCTGTCAATATAGGAGAAAACAGAGTGAAACCTAAAAATTCAAACTGTTACTGCAAACGAATGCTTCAACCTAGAAGAACGAAACTTGGGCATCCAAGTTTGATTGGTGTACTGCTCATTACATGAAAGTATCATGAAGGTCGGAAGAAAAAATATATGTTGTGATTTCAGGAGACTGTAGTTTTTTGGCAGCCTAACAACGCCTTTCATTGAATGAGTTATTCTCCAGTCTCTGCTTAAGGCTACATCAAGAGGAAACAAACCTTAGAGACAGAACGTAGAACTACTGTATTGTGTCAAGTTTCAACAAGCTAGCACAAACCGTGTTGATTTAGAGTTCGAACTGCATCTGTCAATATAGGAGAAAACAGAGTGAAACCTAAAAATTCAAAGTGTTCCTGGAAACGATTGCTTCAATCTAGAACTAAACTTGGGCATCCAAGTGGGATTGGTGTACTGATCATTACGTGAATGTATCATGAAGATTGGATGAAAAAATATATGTTGAGAATTCAGGACACTCTAGTGTTTGGAAGTTTGGCAACCCCTTTAAATATAAGTGTTATTCGCAGTCCCTGCATTAGGCTACATCAAGAGGAAACAAAACTTAGAGATAGAACGTAGAACTACTGTATTGTGTCAAGTTTCAAGAAGCTAGCACACACTGTGTTTCATTTAGAGTTCGAACTGCATCTGTCAATATAGGAGAAAACAGAGTGAAACCTAAAAATTCAAACTGTTACTGGAAACGAATGCTTCAACCTAGGAGAACGAAACTTGGACATCCAAGTTTTATTGGTGTACTGCTCATTACTTTAAAGTATCATGAAGGTCGGAAGAAAAAATATATGTTGAGATTACAGGAGATTGTAGTTTTTTGGCAACCTAACAACGCGTTTCATTGAATGAGTTATTCTCCAGTCTCTGCTTAAGGCTACATCAAGGCGAAACAAACCTTAGAGATAGAACGTAGAACTACTGTATTCTTTCAAGTTTCAAGAAGCTAGCACAAACCGTGTTGATTTAGAGTTCGAACTGCATCTGTCAATATAGGAGAAAACAGAGTGAAACCTAAAAATTCAAACTGTTCCTGGAAACGAATGCTTCAATCTAGGAGAACTAAACTTGGGCATCCAAGTGGGATTGCTGTACTGATCATTACGTGAATGTATCATGAAGATTGGATGAAAAAATATATGTTGAGATTTCAGGAGACTCTAGTGTTTGGAAGTTTGGCAAACCCTTTCCATATAAGTGTTATTCGAAGTCCCTGCATTAGGCTACATCAAGAGGAAACAAATCTTAGAACGTAGAACTACTTTATTCAGTCAAGTTTCAAGAAGCTAGCACAAACTGTGTTTGATTTAGAGTTCGAACTGCATCTGTCAATATAGGAGAAAACAGAGTGAAACCTAAAAATTCAAACTGTTACTGCAAACAAATGCTTCAACCTAGGAGAACGAAACTTGGGCATCCAAGTTTGATTGGTGTACTGCTCATTACTTGAAAGTATCATGAAGTTCGGAAGAAAAAATATATGTTGTGATTTCAGGAGACTGTAGTTTTTTGGCACCCTAACAATGCCTGTCATTGAATGTGTTATTCTCCAGTCTCTGCTTAAGGCTACATCAAGAGGTAACAAACCTTAGAGATAGAACGTAGAACTACTGTATTGTGTCAAGTTTCAAGAAGCTAGCAGAAACCGTGTTTGATTTATAGTTCGAACTGCATCTGTCAATATAGGAGAAAACAGAGTGAAACCTAAAAATTCAAACTGTTACTGCAAACGAATGCTTCAACCTAGGAGAACAAAATTTGGGCATCCAAGTTTGATTGGTGTACTGCTCATTACTTGAAAGTATCATGAAGTTTGGAAGAAAAAATATATTTTGAGATTACAGGAGACTGTAGTTTTTTGCCAACCTAACAATGCTTTCATTGAATGAGTTATTCACCAGTCTTTGCTTAAGACTACATCAAGAGGAAACAAACCTTAGAGATAGAACGTAGAACTACTGTATTGTGTCAAGTTTCAAGAAGCTAGCACAAACCGTGTTGATTTAGAGTTCGAACTGCATCTGTCAATATAGGAGAAAACAGAGTGAAACCTGAAAATTCAAACTGTTCCTGGAAACGAATACTTCAACCTAGAAGAACGAAACTAGGGCATCCAAGTTTGATTGGTGTACTGCTCATTACTTGAAAGTATCATGAAGGTCAGAAGAAAAAATATATGTTGAGATTACAGGAGACTGTAGTTTTTTGGCAACCTAACAACGCATTTCATTGAATGAGTTATTCGCCAGTCTTTGCTTAAGGCTACATCAAGAGGAAACAAACCTTAGAGATAGAACATAGAACTACTGTATTGTGTCAAGTTTCAAGAAGCTAGCACAAACCGTGTTGATTTCGAGTTCGAACTGCATCTGTCAATGTAGGAGAAAACAGAGTGAAACCTAAAAATTCAAACTGTTCCTGGAAACGAATGCTTCAATCTAGGACAACTAAACTTGGGCATCCAAGTGGGATTGGTGTACTGATCATTAAGTGAATGTATCATGAAGATTGGATGAAAAAATACATGTTGATATTTCAGGAGACTCTAGTGTTTGGAAATTTGGCAACCCCTTTCCATATAAGTGTTATTCGCAGTCCCTGCATTAGGCTACATCAAGAGGAAACAAAACTTAGAGATAGAACGTAGAACTACTGTATTGTGTCAAGTTTCAAGAAGCTAGCACAAACTGTGTTTGATTTAGAGTTCGAACTGCATCTGTCAATATAGGAGAAAACAGAGTGAAACCTAAAAATTTAAACTGTTACTGCAAACGAATGCGTCAACCTAGGAGAACGAAACTTGGGCATCCAAGTTTGATTGGTGTACTGCTCATTACTTGAAAGTATCATGAAGGTCGGAAGAAAAAATATATGTTGAGATTACAGGAGACTGTAGTTTTTTGCCAACCTAACAACGCCTTTCATTGAATGAGTTATTCACCAGTCTTTGCTTAAGACTACATCAAGAGGAAACAAACCTTAGAGATAGAACGTAGAACTAATGAATTGTGTCAAGTTTCAAGAAGCTAGCACAAACCGTGTTGATTTAGAGTTCGAACTTCATCTGTCAATATAGGAGAAAACAGAGTGAAACCTAAAACTTCAAACTGTTACTGCAAACGAATGCTTCAACCTAGAAGAACGAAACTAGGGCATCCAAGTTTCATTGGTGTACTGCTCATTACATTAAAGTATCATGAAGGTCGGAGGAAAAAATATATGTTGTGATTACAGGAGACTGTAGTTTTTTGGCAACCTAACAACGCATTTCATTGAATGAGTTATTCACCAGTCTTTGCTTAAGGCTACATCAAGACGAAACAAACCTTAGAGAAAGAACGTAGAACTACTGTATTGTGTCAAGTTTCAAGAAGCTAGCACAAACCGTGTTGATTTAGAGTTCGAACTGCATCTGTCAATATAGGAGAAAACAGAGTGAAACCTAAAAATTCAAACTGTTCCTGGAAACGATTGCTTCAATCAAGAACTAAACTTGGGCATCCAAGTGGGATTGCTGTACTGATCATTACGTGAATGTATCATGAAGATTGGATGAAAAAATATATGTTGAGGTTTCAGGAGACTCTAGTGTTTGGAAGTTTGGCAACCCCTTTCCATATAAGTGTCATTCGCAGTCCCTGCATTAGGCTACATCAAGTGGAAACAAAACTTAGAGATAGAACGTAGAACTACTGTATTGTGTCAAGTTTCAAGAAGCTAGCACAAACTGTGTTTGATTTAGAGATCGAACTGCATCTGTCAATATAGGAGAAAACAGAGTGAAACCTAAAAATTCAAACTGTTACTGCAAACGAATGCTTCAACCTAGGAGAACGAAACTTGGGAATCCAAGTTTGATTGGTGTACTGCTCATTACTTGAAAGTATCATGAAGGTCGGAAGAAAAAATATATGTTTTGATTTCAGGAGACTGTAGTTTTTTGGCAGCCTAACAACGCATTTCATTGAATGAGTTATTCTCCAGTCTCTGCTTAAGGCTCCATCAAGAGGAAACAAACCTTAGAGATAGAACGTAGAACTACTGTATTGTGTCACGTTTCAAGAAGCTAGCAGAAACCGTGTTTGATTTAGAGTTCGAACTGCATCTGTCAATATAGGAGAAAACAGAGTGAAACCTAAAAATTCAAACTGTTACTGCAAACGAATGCTTCAACCTAGGAGAACAAAACTTGGGCATCCAAGTTTGATTGGTGTACTGCTCATTACTTGAATGTATCATGAAGGTCGGAAGAAGAAATATATTTTGGGATTACAGGAGACTGTAGTTTTTGGCAAACCTAACAACGCCTTTCATTGAATGAGTTATTCACCAGTCTTTGCTTAAGACTACATCAAGAGGAAACAAACCTTAGAGATAGAACGTAGAACTACTGTATTGTGTCAAGTTTTAAGAAGCTAGCACAAACTGTGTTTGATTTAGAGTTCGAACTGCATCTGTCAATATAGGAGAAACAGAGTGAAACCTAAAAATTCAAACTGTTACTGCAAACGAATGCTTCAACCTAGAAGAACGAAACTAGGGCATCCAAGTTTGATTGGTGTACTGCTCATTACTTGAAAGTATCATGAAGTTCAGAAGAAGAAATATATGTTGAGATTACAGGAGACTGTAGTTTTTTGGCAACCTAACAACGCATTTCATTGAATGAGTTATTCGCCAGTCTTTGCTTAAGGCTACATCAAGAGGAAACAAACCTTAGAGATAGAACGTAGAACTACTGTATTGTGTCAAGTTTCAAGAAGCTAGCACAAACCGTGTTGATTTAGAGTTCGAACTGCATCTGTCAATATAGGAGAAAAGAGAGTGAAACCTAAAAATTTAAACTGTTCCTGCAAACGAATGCTTCAACCTAGAAGAACGAAACTAGGCTCTCCAAGTTTGATTGGTGTACTGCTCATTACTTGAAAGTGTCATGAAGGTTGGAAGAAAAAATATATGTTGTGATTTCAGGAGACTGTAGTTTTTTGGCAGCCTACCAACGCCTTTCATTGAATGAGTTATTCTCCAGTCTCTGCTTAAGGCTACATCAAGATTAAACAAACCTTAGAGATAGAACGTAGAACTACTGTATTGTGTCAAGTTTCAAGAAGCTAGAACAAACCGTGTTGATTTAGAGTTTGTACTGCATCTGTCAATAGAGGAGAAAACAGAGTGAAACCTAAAAATTCAAACTGTTCCTGGAAACGAATGCTTCAATATAGGAGAACTATACTTGGGCATTCAAGTGGGATTGGTGTACTTATCATTACGTGAATGTATCATGAAGATTGGATGAAAAAATATATGTTGAGATTTCAGGAGACTCTACTGTTTGGAAGTTTGGCAACCCCATTCCATATAAGTGTTACTCGCAGTCCCTGCATTAGGCTACATCAAGAGGAAACAAAACTTAGAGATAGAACGTAGAACTACTGTATTGTGTCAAGTTTCAAGAAGCTAGCACAAACTGTGTTTAGAGTTCGAACTTCATCTGTCAATATAGGAGAAAAAAGAGTGAAACCTAAAAATTCAAACTGTTACTGCAAACGAATGCTTCAACCTAGGAGAACGAAACTTGGGCATCCAAGTTTTATTGGTGTACTGCTCATTACTTGAAAGTATCATGAAGGTCAGAAGAAAAAATATATGTTGAAATTACAGGAGACTGTAGTTTTTTGGCAACCTAACAACGCATTTCATTGAATGAGTTATTCGCCAGTCTTTGCTTAAGGCTACATCAAGAGGAAACAAAACTTAGAGATAGAACATAGAACTACTGTATTGTGACAAGTTTCAAGAAGCTAGCACAAACCGTGTTGATTTAGAGTTCGAACTGCATCTGTCAATATAGGAGAAAACAGAGTGAAACCTAAAAATTCAAACTGTTCCTGGAAACGAATGCTTCAATCTAGGAGAACTAAACTTGGGCATCCAAGTGGGATTGCTGTACTGATCATTACCTGAATGTATGATGAAAATTGGATGAAAAAATATATGTTGAGATTTCAGGAGACTCTAGTGTTTGGAAGTTTGGCAACCCCTTTCCATATAATTGTTATTCGCAGTCCCTGCATTAGGCTACATCAAGAGGAAACAAAACTTAGAGATAGAACGTAGAACTACTGTATTGTGTCAAGTTTCAAGAAGCTAGCACAAACTGTGTTAGATTTAGAGTTCCAACTGCATCTGTCAATGTAGGAGAAAAAAGAGTGAAACCTAAAAATACAAACTGTTACTGCAAACGAATGCTTCAACCTAGGAGAACGAAACTTGGGCATCCAAGTTTGATTGGTGTACTGCTCATTACTTGAAAGTATCATGAAGGTCGGAAGAAAAAATATATGTTGTGATTTCAGAAGACTGTAGTTTTTTGGCAGCTTAACAACGCCTTTCATTGAATGAGTTATTCTCCAGTCTCTGCTTAAGGCTACATCAAGATGAAACAAACCTTAGAGATAGAACGTAGAACTACTGTATTGTGTCAAGTTTCAAGAAGCTAGCACAAACCGTGTTTGATTTAGAGTTCGAACTGCATCTGTCAATATAGGAGAAAACAGAGTGATACCTAAATATTCAAAGTGTTACTGCAAACGAATGCTTCAACCTAGGAGAACAAAACTTGGGCATCCAAGTTTGATTGGTGTACTGCTCATTACTTGAAATTATCATGAAGGTCGGAAGAAAAAATATATGTTGAGATTACAGGAGACTGTAATTTTTTGCCAACCTAACAACGCCTTTCATTGAATGAGTTATTCACCGGTCTTTGCTTAAGACTACATCAAGAGGAAATAAACCTTAGAGACAGAACGTAGAACCACTGTATTGTGTCAAGTTTCAAGAAGCTAGCACAAACCGTGTTGATTTAGAGTTCGAACTACATCTGTCAATATAGGAGAAAACAGAGTGAATCCTAAAAATTCAAACTGTTACTGCAAACGAATGCTTCAACGTAGAAGAACGAAACTAGGGCATCCAAGTTTGATTGGTGTACTGCTCATTACTTGAAAGTACCATGGAGGTCGGAAGAAAAAATATATGTTGTGATTTCAGGAGACTGTAGTTTTTTGGCAGCCTAACAACGCCTTTCATTGAATGAGTTATTCTCCAGTCTCTGCTTAAGGCTACATCAAGAGGAAACAAACCTTAGAGATAGAACGTAGAACTACTGTAATGTGTCAAGTTTCAAGAAGCTAGCACAAACCTTGTTGATTCAGAGTTCGAACAGCATCTGTCACTATATTAGAAAACAGAGTGAAACCTAAAAATTCAAACTGTTCCTGGAAACGAATGCTTCAATCTAGGAGAACTAAACTTGGGCATCCAAGTGGGATTGGTGTACTGATCATTACGTAAATGTATCATGAAGATTGGATGAAAAAATATATGTTGAGATTTCAGGAGACTCTAGTGTTTGGAAGTTTCGCAACCCCTTTCCATATAAGTGTTATTCGCAGTCCCTGCATTAGGCTACATCAAGAGGAAACAAAACTTAGAGATAGAACGTAGAACTACTGTATTGTGTCAAGTTTTAAGAAGCTAGCACAAACTGTGTTTGATTTAGAGTTCGAACTGCATCTGTCAATATCGGGGAAAACAGAGTGAAACCTAAAAATTCAAACTGTTACTGCAAACGAATGCTTCAACCTAGGAGAACGAAACTTGGGCATCCAAGTTTGATTGGTGTACTGCTCATTACTTGAAAGTATCATGAAGGTCGGAAGAAAAAATATATGTTGTGATTTCAGGAGACTGTAGTTTTTTGGCAGCCTAACAACGCCTTTCATTGAATGAGTTATTCTCCAGTCTCTGCTTAAGGCTACATCAAGACGAAACAAACCTTAGAGATAGAACGTAGAACTACTGTATAGTGTCAAGTTTCAAGAAGCTAGCATAAACCGTGTTGATTTAGAGTTTGAACTGCATCTGTCACTATATTAGAAAACAGAGTGAAACCTAAAAATTCAATCTGTTCCTGGAAACGAATGCTTCAATCTAGGAGAACTAAACTTGGGCATCCAAGTGGGATTGGTGTACTGATCATTACGTGAATGTATCATGAAGATTGGATGAAAAAATATATGTTGAGATTTCAGGAGACTCTAGTGTTTGGAAATTTGGCAACCCCTTTCCATATAAGTGTTATTCGCAGCCCCTGCATTAGGCTACATCAAGAGGAAACAAACCTTAGAGATAGAACGTAGAACTACTGTATTGTGTCAAGTTTCAAGAAGCTAGCAGAAACCGTGTTTGATTTAGAGTTCGAACTGCATCTGTCAATATAGGAGAAAACAGAGTGAAACCTAAAAATTCAAACTGTTACTGCAAACGAATGCTTCAACCTAGGAGAACAAAACGTGGGCATCCAAGTTTGATTGGTGTACTGCTCATTACTTGAAAGTATCATGAAGGTCGGAAGCAAAAATACATGTTGAGATTACAGGAGACTGTAGTTTTTTGCCAACCTAGCAACGCATTTCATTGAATGAGTTATTCACCAGTCTTTCCTTAAGACTATATCAAGAGGAAACAAACCTTAGAGATAGAACGTAGAACTACTGTATTGTGTCAAGTTACAATAAGCTAGCACAAACCGTGTTGATTTAGAGTTTGAAGTGCATCTGTCAATATAGGAGAAAACAGAGTGAAACCTAAAAATTCAAACTGTTACTGCAAACGAGTGCTTCAACCTAGAAGAACGAAAGTAGGGCATCCAAGTTTGATTGGTGTACTGCTCATTACTTGAAAGTATCATGGAGGTTGGAAGAAAAAATATATGTTGTGATTTCAGGAGACTCTAGTTTTTTGGCAGCCTAACAATGCCTTTCATTGAATGAGTTATTCTCCAGTCTCTGCTTAAGGCTACATCAAGAGGAAACAAACCTTAGAGATAGAACGTAGAACTACTGTATTGTGTCAAGTTTCAAGAAGCTAGCACAAACCGTGTTGATTTAGAGTTCGAACAGCATCTGTCACTATATTAGAAAACAGAGTGAAACCTAAAAATTCAAACTGTTCCTGGAAACGAATGCTTCAATCTAGGAGAACTAAACTTGGGCATCCAAGTGGGATTGGTGTACTGATCATTACGTGAATGTATCATGAAGATTGAATGAAAAAATATATGTTGAGATTTCAGGAGACTCTAGTGTTTGGAAGTTTGGCAACCCCTTTCCATATAAGTGTTATTCGCAGTCCCTGCATTAGGCTACATCAAGAGGAAACAAAACTTAGAGATAGAACGTAGAACTACTGTATTGTGTCAAGTTTCAAGAAGCTAGCACAAACTGTGTTTGATTTAGAGTTCGAACTGCTTCTGTCAATATAAGAGAAAAAAGAGTGAAACCTAAAAATTCAAACTGTTACTGCAAACGAATGTTTCAACCTAGGAGAACGAAACTTGGGCATCCAAGTTTGAATGGTGTACTGCTCATTACTTGAAAGTATCATGAAGGTCGGAAGAAAAAATATATGTTGTGATTTCAGGAGACTGTAGTTTTTTGGCAGCCTAACAACGCCTTTCATTGAATGAGTTATTCTCCAGTCTTTGCTTAAGGCTACATCAAGAGGAAGCAAACCTTAGAGATAGAACGTAGAACTACTGTATTGTGTCAAGTTTCAAGAAACTAGCAGAAACCGTGTTTGATTTAGAGTTCGAACTGCATCTGTCAATATAGGAGAAAACAGAGTGAAACCTAAAAATTCAAACTGTTACTGCAAACGAATGCCTCAAACTAGGAGAACAAAACTTGTGCATCCAAGTTTGATTGGTGAACTGCTCATTACTTGAAAGTATCATGACGTTCGGAAGAAAAAATATATGTTGTGATTTCAGGAGACTGTAGTTTTTTTGCAGCCTAACAATGCCTTTCATTGAATGAGTTATTCTCCAGTCTCTGCTTAAGGCTACATCAAGACGAAACAAACCTTAGAGATAGAACGTAGAACTACTGTATTGTGTGAAGTTTCAAGAAGCTAGCACAAACCGTGTTGATTTAGAGTTTGAACTGCATCTGTCACTATATTAGAAAACAGAGTGAAACCTAAAAATTCAATCTGTTCCTGGAAACGAATGCTTCAATCTAGGAGAACTAAACTTGGGCATCCAAGTGGGATTGGTGTACTGATCATTACGTGAATGTATCATGAAGATTGGATGAAAAAATATATGTTGAGATTTCAGGAGACTCTAGTGTTTGGAAGTTTGGCAACCCCTTTCCATATAAGTGTTATTCGCAGCCCCTGCATTAGGCTACATCAAGAGGAAACAAACCTTAGAGATAGAACGTAGAACTACTGTATTGTGTCAAGTTTCAAGAAGCTAGCAGAAACCGTGTTTGATTTAGAGTTCGAACTGCATCTTTCAATATAGGAGAAAACAGAGTGAAACCTAAAAATTCAAACTGTTACTGCAAACGAATGCTTCAACCTAGGAGAACAAAACTTGGGCATCCAAGTTTGATTGGTGTACTGCTCATTACTTGAAAGTATCATGAAGGTCGGAAGCAAAAATACATGTTGAGATTACAGGAGACTGTAGTTTTTTGCCAACCTAAAAACGCATTTCATTGAATGAGTTATTCACCAGTCTTTCCTTAAGACTATATCAAGAGGAAACAAACCTTAGAGATAGAACGTAGAACTACTGTATTGTGTCAAGTTACAATAAGCTAGCACAAACCGTGTTGATTTAGAGTTTGAACTGCATCTGTCAATATAGGAGAAAACAGAGTGAAACCTAAAAATTCAAACTGTTACTGCAAACGAGTGCTTCAACCTAGAAGAACGAAAGTAGGGCATCCAAGTTTGATTGGTGTACTGCTCATTACTTGAAAGTATCATGGAGGTTGGAAGAAAAAATATATGTTGTGATTTCAGGAGACTCTAGTTTTTTGGCAGCCTAACAATGCCTTTCATTGAATGAGTTATTCTCCAGTCTCTGCTTAAGGCTACATCAAGAGGAAACAAACCTTAGAGATAGAACGTAGAACTACTGTATTGTGTCAAGTTTCAAGAAGCTAGCACAAACCGTGTTGATTTAGAGTTCGAACAGCATCTGTCACTATATTAGAAAACAGAGTGAAACCTAAAAATTCAAACTGTTCCTGGAAACGAATGCTTCAATCTAGGAGAACTAAACTTGGGCATCCAAGTGGGATTGGTGTACTGATCATTACGTGAATGTATCATGAAGATTGGATGAAAAAATATATGTTGAGATTTCAGGAGACTCTAGTGTTTGGAAGTTTGGCAACCCCTTTCCATATAAGTGTTATTCGCAGTCCCTGCATTAGGCTACATCAAGAGGAAACAAAACTTAGAGATAGAACGTAGAACTACTGTATTGTGTCAAGTTTCAAGAAGCTAGCACAAACTGTGTTTGATTTAGAGTTCGAACTGCATCTGTCAATATAAGAGAAAAAAGAGTGAAACCTAAAAATTCAAACTGTTACTGCAAACGAATGTTTCAACCTAGGAGAACGAAACTTGGGCATCCAAGTTTGATTGGTGTACTGCTCATTACTTGAAAGTATCATGAAGGTCGGAAGAAAAAATATATGTTGTGATTTCAGGAGACTGTAGTTTTTTGGCAGCCTAACAACGCCTTTCATTGAATGAGTTATTCTCCAGTCTTTGCTTAAGGCTACATCAAGAGGAAGCAAACCTTAGAGATAGAACGTAGAACTACTGTATTGTGTCAAGTTTCAAGAAACTAGCAGAAACCGTGTTTGATTTAGAGTTCGAACTGCATCTGTCAATATAGGAGAAAACAGAGTGAAACCTAAAAATTCAAACTGTTACTGCAAACGAATGCCTCAAACTAGGAGAACAAAACTTGTGCATCCAAGTTTGATTGGTGAACTGCTCATTACTTGAAAGTATCATGAAGTTCGGAAGAAAAAATATATGTTGTGATTTCAGGAGACTGTAGTTTTTTTGCAGCCTAACAATGCCATTCATTGAATGAGTTATTCTCCAGTCTCTGCTTAAGGCTACATCAAGACGAAACAAACCTTAGAGATAGAACGTAGAACTACTGTATTGTGTGAAGTTTCAAGAAGCTAGCACAAACCGTGTTGATTTAGAGTTTGAACTGCATCTGTCACTATATTAGAAAACAGAGTGAAACCTAAAAATTCAATCTGTTCCTGGAAACGAATGCTTCAATCTAGGAGAACTAAACTTGGGCATCCAAGTGGGATTGGTGTACTGATCATTACGTGAATGTATCATGAAGATTGGATGAAAAAATATATGTTGAGATTTCAGGAGACTCTAGTGTTTGGAAGTTTGGCAACCCCTTTCCATATAAGTGTTATTCGCAGCCCCTGCATTAGGCTACATCAAGAGGAAACAAACCTTAGAGATAGAACGTAGAACTACTGTATTGTGTCAAGTTTCAAGAAGCTAGCAGAAACCGTGTTTGATTTAGAGTTCGAACTGCATCTGTCAATATAGGAGAAAACAGAGTGAAACCTAAAAATTCAAACTGTTACTGCAAACGAATGCTTCAACCTAGGAGAACAAAACTTGGGCATCCAAGTTTGATTGGTGTACTGCTCATTACTTGAAAGTATCATGAAGGTCGGAAGCAAAAATACATGTTGAGATTACAGGAGACTGTAGTTTTTTGCCAACCTAAAAACGCATTTCATTGAATGAGTTATTCACCAGTCTTTCCTTAAGACTATATCAAGAGGAAACAAACCTTAGAGATAGAACGTAGAACTACTGTATTGTGTCAAGTTACAATAAGCTAGCACAAACCGTGTTGATTTAGAGTTTGAACTGAATCTGTCAATATAGGAGAAAACAGAGTGAAACCTAAAAATTCAAACTGTTACTGCAAACGAGTGCTTCAACCTAGAAGAACGAATGTAGGGCATCCAAGTTTGATTGGTGTACTGCTCATTACTTGAAAGTATCATGGAGGTCGGAAGAAAAAATATATGTTTTGATTTCAGGAGACTCTAGTTTTTTGGCAGCCTAACAATGCCTTTCATTGAATGAGTTATTCTCCAGTCTCTGCTTAAGGCTACATCAAGAGGAAACAAACCTTAGAGATAGAACGTAGAACTACTGTATTGTGTCAAGTTTCAAGAAGCTAGCACAAACCGAGTTGATTGAGAGTTCGAACAGCATCTGTCACTATATTAGAAAACAGAGTGAAACCTAAAAATTCAAACTGTTCCTGGAAACGAATGCTTCAATCTAGAAGAACTAAACTTGGGTATCCAAGTGGGATTGGTGTACTGATCATTACGTGAATGTATCATGAAGATTGGATGAAAAAATATATGTTGAGATTTCAGGAGACTCTAGTGTTTGGAAGTTTGTCAACCCCTTTCCATATAAGTGTTATTCGCAGTCCCTGCATTAGGCTATATCAAGAGGAAACAAAACTTAAAGATAGAACGTAGAACTACTGTATTGTGTCAAGTTTCAAGAAGCTAGCACAAACTGTGTTTGATTTAGAGTTCGATCTGCATCTGTCAATATAAGAGAAAAAAGAGTGAAACCTAAAAATTCAAACTGTTACTGCAAACGAATGTTTCAACCTAGGAGAACGAAACTTGGGCATCCAAGTTTGATTGGTGTACTGCTCATTACTTGAAAGTATCATGAAGGTCGGAAGAAAAAATATATGTTGTGATTTCAGGAGACTGTAGTTTTTTGGCAGCCTAACAACGCCTTTCATTGAATGAGTTATTCTCCAGTCTTTGCTTAAGGCTACATCAAGAGGAAACAAACCTTAGAGATAGAACGTAGAACTACTGTATTTTGTCAAGTTTCAAGAAGCTAGCACAAACTGTGTTTGATTTAGAGTTCTAAATGCGTCTGTCAATATAGGAGAAAACAGAGTGAAACCTAAAAATTCAAACTGTTACTGCAAACGAATGCTTCAACCTAGGAGAACGAAACTTGGGCATCCAAGTTTGATTGGTGTACTGCTCATTACTTGAAAGTATCATGAAGGTTGGAAGAAAAAATATATGTTGTGATTTCAGGAGACTGTAGTTTTTTGGCAGCCTAACAACGCCTTTCATGTAATGAGTTATTCTCCAGTCTCTGCTTAAGGCTACATCTAGAGGAAACAAAACTTAGAGATAGAACGTAGAACTACTGTATTGTGCCAAGTTTCAAGAAGCTAGCACAAACCGTGTTGATTTAGAGTTCGAACTGTATCTGTCAATATAGGAGAAAACAGAGTGAAACCTAAAAATTCAAACTGTTACTGCAAACGAGTGGTCAACCTAGAAGAACGAAACTAGGGCATCCAAGTTTGATTGGTGTACTGCTCATTACTTGAAAGTATCATGAAGATGGGAAGAAAAAATATATGTTGTGATTTGAGGAGACTGTAGTTTTTTGGCAGCATAACAATGCCTTTCATTGAATGAGTTATTCTCCAGTCTCTGCTTAAGGCTACATCAAGAGGAAACAAACCTTAGAGATACAACGTAGAACTATGTATTGTGTCAAGTTTCAAGAAGCTAGCATAAACCTTGTTGATTTAGAGTTCGAACTGCATCTGTCAATATAGGAGAAAACAGAGTGAAACCTAAAAATTCAAACTGTTACTGCAAACGAATGCTTCAACCTTGGAGAACAAAACTTGGGCATCCAAGTTTGATTGGTGTACTGCTCATTACTTGAAAGTATCATGAAGATCGGAAGAAAAAATATATGTTGAGATTACAGGAGACTGTAGTTTTTTGCCAACCTAACAACGCCTTTCATTGAATGAGTTATTCACCAGTCTTTGCTCAAGACTACATCAAGAGGAAACAAACCTTAGAGACAGAACTTAGAACTACTGTTGTGTCAAGTTTCAAGAAACTAGCAGAAACCGTGTTTGATTTAGAGTTCGAATGCATCTGTCAATATAGGAGAAAACAGAGTGAAACCTAAAAATTCAAATTGTTTCTGCAAACGAATGCTTCAAACTAGGAGAACAAAACTTGTGCATCCAAGTTTGATTGGTGAACTGCTCATTACTTGAAAGTATCATGAAGTTCGGAAGAAAAAATATATGTTGTGATTTCAGGAGACTGTAGTTTTTTTGCAGCCTAACAATGCCTTTCATTGAATAAGTTATTCTCCAGTCTCTTCTTAAGGCTACATCAAGACGAAACAAACCTTAGAGATACAACGTAGAACTACTGTATTGTGTCAAGTTTCAAGAAGCTAGCAGAAACCGTGTTTGATTTAGAGTTCGAACTGCATCTGTCAATATAGGAGAAAACAGAGTGAAACCTAAAAATTCAAACAGTTACTGCTAACGAATGCTTCAACCTAGGAGAACAAAACTTGGGCATCCAAGTTTGATTGGTGTACTGCTCATTACTTGAAAGTATCATGAAGGTCGGAAGAAAAAATATATGTTGTGATGTCAGGAGACTGTAGTTTTTTGGCAGCCTAACAATGCCTTACATTGAATGAGTAATTCTCCAGTCTCTGCTTAAGGCTACGTCAAGACGAAACAAACCTTAGAGATAGAACGTAGAACTACTGTATTGTGTCAAGTTTCAAGAAGCTAGCACAAACCGTGTTGATTTAGAGTTTGAACTGCATCTGTCACTATATTAGAAAACAGAGTGAAACCTGAAAATTCAATCTGTTCCTGGAAACGAATGCTTCAATCTAGAAGAACTAAACTTGGGCATCCAAGTGGGATTGGTGTACTGATCATTACGTGAATATATCATGAAGATTGGATGAAAAAATATATGTTGAGATTTCAGGAGACACTAGTGTTTGGAAGTTTGGCAACCCCTTTCCATATAAGTGTTATTCGCAGCCCCTGCATTAGGCTACATCAAGAGGAAACAAACCTTAGAGATAGAACGTAGAACTACTGTATTGTGTCAAGTTTCAAGAAGCTAGCAGAAACCGTGTTTGATTTAGAGTTCGACCTGCATCTGTCAATATAGGAGAAAACAGAGTGAAACCTAAAAATTCAAACTGTTACTGCAAACGAATGCTTCAACCTAGGAGAACGAAACTTGGGCATCCAAGTTTGATTGGTGTACTGCTCATTACTTGAAAGTATCATGGAGGTCGGAAGAAAAAATATATGTTGTGATTTCAGGAGACTGTAGTTTTTTGGCAGCCTAACAACGCCTTTCATTGAATGAGTTATTCTCCAGTCTCTGCTTAAGGCTACATCAAGACGAAACAAACCTTAGAGATAGAACGTAGAATTACTGTAATGTGTCAAGATTCAAGAAGCTAGCACAAACCGTGTTGATTTAGAGTTCGAACAGCATCTGTCACTATATTAGAAAATAGAGTGAAACCTAAAAATTCAAACTGTTCCTGGAAAGGAATGCTTCAATCTAGGAGAACTAAACTTCGGCATCCAAGTGGGATTGGTGTACTGATCATTACGTGAATGTTTCATGAAGATTGGATGAAAAAATATATGTTGAGATTTCAGGAGACTCTAGTGTTTGGAAGTTTGGCAACCCCTTTCCATATAAGTGTTATTCGCAGTCCCTGCATTAGGCTACATCAAGAGAAAACAAAACTTAGAGATAGAACGTAGAACTACTGTATTGTGTCAAGTTTCAAGAAGCTAGCACAAACTGTGTTTGATTTAGAGTTTGAACTGCATCT
The DNA here is from genome assembly GCF_048772815.1 of Callospermophilus lateralis. Classification (NCBI taxonomy): domain Eukaryota; kingdom Metazoa; phylum Chordata; class Mammalia; order Rodentia; family Sciuridae; genus Callospermophilus; species Callospermophilus lateralis. The sequence continues at coordinate 19,372 of NW_027517288.1, forward strand.
GTCAATATAGGAGAAAACAGAGTGAAACCTAAAAATTCAAACTGTTACTGCAAACCAATGCTTAAACCTAGGAGAACCAAACTTGGGCATTCAAGTTTGATTGGTGTACTGCTCATTACTTGAAAGTATCATGAAGGTCGGAAGAAAAAATATATGTTGTGATTTCAGGAGACTCTAGTTTTTTGGCAGCCTAACAACGCATTTCATTGAATGAGTTATTCTCCAGTCTTTGCTTAAGGCTACATCAAGAGGAAACAAACCTTAGAGATAGAACGTAGAACTACTGTATTGTGTCAAGTTTCAAGAAGCTAGCACAAACCGTGTTGATTTAGAGTTTGAACTGCATCTGTCAATATAGGAGAAAACAGAGTGAAACCTAAAAATTCAAACTGTTCCTGGAAACGAATGCTTCAATCTAGGAGAACTAAACTTGGGCATCCAAGTGGGATTGGTGTACTGATCATTACGTGAATGTATCATGAAGATTGGATGAAAAAATATATGTTGAGATTTCAGGAGACTCTAGTGTTTGGAAGTTTGGCAACCCCTTTCATATAAGTGTTATTCGCAGTCCCTGCATTAGGCTACATCAAGAGGAAACAAACCTTAGAGATAGAACGTAGAACTACTGCATTATGTCAAGTTTCAAGAAGCTAGCACAAACCGTGTTGATTTAGAGTTCGAACTGCATCTGTGAATATAGGAGAAAACAGAGTGAAACCTAAAAATTCAAACTGTTACTGCAAACGAATGCTTCAACCTAGAAGAACGAAACTAGGGCATCCAAGTTTGATTGGTGTACTGCTCATTACTTGAAAGTATCATGAAGGTCGGAAGAAAAAATATATGTTGAGATTACAGGAGACTGTATTTTTTTGGCAACCTAACAACGCATTTCATTGAATGAGTTATTCGCCAGTCTTTGCTTAAGGCTACATCAAGAGGAAACAAACCTTAGAGATAGAACGTAGAACTACTGTATTGTGTCAAGTTTCAAGAAGCTAGCACAAACCGTGTTGATTTAGAGTTCGTACTGCATCTGTCAATATAGGAGAAAACAGAGTGAAACCTAAAAATTCAAACTGTTCCTGGAAACGAATGCTTCAATCTAGGCGAACTAAACTTGGCCATCCAAGTGGGATTGGTGTACTGATCATTACGTGAATGTATCATGAAGATTGGATGAAAAAATATATGTTGAGATTTCATGAGACTCTAGTGTTAGGAAGTTTGGCAACCCCTTTCCATATAAGTTTTATTCGCAGTCCCTGCATTAGGCTACATCAAGAGGAAACAAAACTTAGAGATAGAACGTAGAACTACTGTATTGTGTCAGGTTTCAAGAAGCTAGCACAAACTGTGTTTGATTTAGAGTTCGAACTGCATCTGTCAATATAGGAGAAAACAGAGTGAAACCTAAAAATTCAAACTGTTACTGCAAACGAACGCTTCAACCTAGGAGAACGAAACTTGGGCATCCAAGTTTGATTGGTGTACTGCTCATTACTTTAAAGTATCATGAAGTTCAGAAGAAAAAATATATGTTGCGATTTCAGGAGACTGTAGTTTTTTGGCAGCCTAACAATGCCGTTCATTGAATGAGTTAATCTCCAGTCTCTGCTTAAGGCTACATCAAGACGAAACAAACCTTAGAGATAGAACGTAGAACTACTGTATTGTGTCAAGTTTCAAGAATCTAGCAGAAACTGTGTTTGATTTAGAGTTCGAACTGCATCTGTCAATATAGGAGAAAACAGAGTAAAACCTAAAAATTCAAACTGTTACTGCAAATAAATGCTTCAAACTAGGAGAACAAAACTTGGGCATCCAAGTTTGATTGGTGTACTGCTCATTACTTGAAAGTATCATGAAGGTCGGAAGAAAAAATATATGTTGAGATTACAGGAGACTGTAGTTTTTTGCCAACCTAACAACGACTTTCATTTAATGAGTTATAGACCAGTCTTTGCTTAAGACTACATCAAGAGGAAACAAACCTTAGAGATAGAACGTAGAACTACTGTATTGTGTCAAGTTTCAAGAAACTAGCAGAAACCGTGTTTGATTTAGAGTTCGAACTGCATCTGTCAATATAGGAGAAAACAGAGTGAAACCTAAAAATTCAAACTGTTACTGCAAACGAGTGCTTCAACCTAGAAGAACGAAACTAGGGCATCCAAGTTTGATTGGTGTACTGCTCATTACTTGAAAGTATCATGGAGGTCTGTAGAAAAAATATATGTTGTGATTTCAGGAGACTGTAGTTTTTTGGCAGCCTAACAACGCCTTTCATTGAATGAGTTATTCTCCAGTCTCTGCTTAAGGCTACATCAAGAGGAAACAAACCTTAGAGATAGAACGTAAAACGACTGTATTGTGTCAAGTTTCAAGAAGCTAGCACAAACCGTGTTGATTTAGAGTTCGAACTGCATCTGTCACTATGTTAGAAAACAGAGTGAAACCTAAAAATTCAAACTGTTCCTGGAAACGAATGCTTCAATCTAGGAGAACTAAACTTGGGCATCCACGTGGGATTGGTGTACTGATCATTACGTGAATGTATCATGAAGATTGGATGAAAAAATATATGTTAAGATTTCAGGAGACTCTAGTGTTTGGAAGTTTGGCAACCCCTTTCCATATAAGTGTTATTCACAATCCCTGCATTAGGCTACATCAAGAGGAAACAAAACTTAGAGATAGAACGTAGAACTACTGTATTGTGTCAAGTTTCAAGAAGCTAGCACAAACTGTGTTTGATTTAGAGTTCGAACTGCATCTGTCAATATAGGAGAAAACAGAGTGAAACCTAAAAATTCAAACTGTTACTGCAAACGAATGCTTCAACCTAGGAGAACGAAACTTGGGCATCCAAGTTTGATTGGTGTACTGCTCATTACTTGAAAGTATCATGAAGTTCGGAAGAAAAAATATATGTTGTGATTTCAGGAGACTGTAGTTTTTTGGCAGCCTAACAATGCCTTTCATTGAATGAGTTAATCTCCAGTCTCTGCTTAAGGCTACATCAAGACGAAACAAACCTTAGAGATAGAACGTAGAACTACTGTATTGTGTCAAGTTTCAAGAATCTAGCAGAAACCGTGTTTGATTTAGAGTTCGAACTGCATCTGTCAATATAGGAGAAAACAGAGTGAAACCTAAAAATTCAAACTGTTACTGCAAATAAATGCTTCAAACTAGGAGAACAAATCTTGAGCATCCAAGTTTGATTGGTGTACTGCTCATTACTTGAAAGTATCATGAAGGTCGGAAGAAAAAATATATGTTGAGATTACAGGAGACTGTAGTTTTTTGCCAACCTAACAACGACTTTCATTTAATGAGTTATAGACCAGTCTTTGCTTAAGACTACATCAAGAGGAAACAAACCTTAGAGATAGAACGTAGAACTACTGTATTGTGTCAAGTTTCAAGAAACTAGCAGAAACCGTGTTTGATTTAGAGTTCGAACTGCATCTGTCAATATAGGAGAAAACAGAGTGAAACCTAAAAATTCAAACTGTTACTGCAAACGAGTGCTTCAACCTAGAAGAACGAAACTAGGGCATCCAAGTTTGATTGGTGTACTGACCATTACTTGAAAGTATCATGGAGGTCAGAAGAAAAAATATATGTTGTGATTTCAGGAGACTGTAGTTTTTTGGCAGCCTAACAACGCCTTTCATTGAATGAGTTAATCTCCAGTTTCTGCTTAAGGCTACATCAAGACGAAACAAACCTTAGAGATAGAACGTAGAACTACTGTATTGTGTCAAGTTTCAAGAATCTAGCAGAAACTGTGTTTGATTTAGAGTTCGAACTGCATCTGTCAATATAGGAGAAAACAGAGTAAAACCTAAAAATTAAAACTGTTACTGCAAATAAATGCTTAAAACTAGGAGAACAAAACTTGGGCATCCACGTTTGATTGGTGTACTGCTCATTACTTGAAAGTATCATGAAGGTCGGAAGAAAAAATATATGTTGAGATTACAGGAGACTGTAGTTTTTTGCCAACCTAACAACGACTTTCATTTAATGAGTTATAGACCAGTCTTTGCTTAAGACTACATCAAGAGGAAACAAACCTTAGAGATAGAACGTAGAACTACTGTATTGTGACAAGTTTCAAGAAGCTAGCAGAAACCATGTTTGATTTAGAGTTCGAACTGCATCTGTCAATATAGGAGAAAACAGAGTGAAACCTAAAAATTCAAACTGTTACTGCAAACGAATGCTTCAAACTTGGAGAACAAAACTTGGGCATCCAAGTTTGATTGGTGTACTACTCATTACTTGAAAGTATCATGAAGGTCGGAAGAAAAAATATATGTTGAGATTACAGGAGACTGTAGTTTTTTGCCAACCTAACAACACCTTTCATTGAATGAGTTATTCACCAGTCTTTGCTTCAGACTACATCAAGAGGAAACAAACCTTAGAGATAGAACGTAGAACTACTGTATTGTGTCAAGTTTCAAGAAGCTAGCACAAACCGTGTTGATTTAGAGTTCGTACTGCATCTGTCAATATAGGAGAAAACAGAGTGAATCCTAAAAATTCAAACTGTTACTGCAAACCAGTGCTTCAACCTAGAAGAACGAAACTAGGGCATCCAACTTTGATTGGTGTACTGCTCATTACTTGAAAGTATCATGGAGGTCGGAAGAAAAAATATATGTTGTGATTTCAGGAGACTGTAGTTTTTTGGCAACCTAACAACGCCTTTCATTGAATGAGTTATTCTCCAGTCTCTGCTTAAGGCTACATCAAGAGGAAACAAACCTTAGAGATAGAACGTAGAACGACTGTATTGTGTCAAGTTTCAAGAAGCTAGCACAAACCGTGTTGATTTAGAGTTCGAACTGCATCTGTCACTATATTAGAAAACAAAGTGAAACCTAAAAATTCAAACTGTTCCTGGAAACGAATGCTTCAATCTAGGAGAACTAAACTTGGGCATCCACGTGGGATTGGTGTACTGATCATTACGTGAATGTATCATGAAGATTGGATGAAAAAATATATGTTAAGATTTCAGGAGACTCTAGTGTTTGGAAGTTTGGCAACCCCTTTCCATATAAGTGTTATTCACAATCCCTGCATTAGGCTACATCAAGAGGAAACAAAACCTAGAGATAGAACGTAGAACTACTGTATTGTGTCAAGTTTCAAGAAGCTAGCACAAACCGTGTTGATTTAGAGTTCGAACTGCATCTGTCAATATAGGAGAAAACAGAGTGAAACCTAAAAATTCAAACTGTTACTGCAAACGAATGCTTCAACCTAGGAGAACGAAACTTGGGCATCCAAGTTTGATTGGTGTACTGCTCATTACTTGAAAGTATCATGAAGGTCGGAAGAAAAAATATATGTTGAGATTACAGGAGACTGTAGTTTTTTGGCATCCTAACAATGCCTTTCATTGAATGAGTTATTCTCCAGTCTTTGCTTAAGGCTACATCAAGAGGAAACAACCCTTAGAGATAGAACGTAGAACTACTGTATTGTGTCAAGTTTCAAGAAGCTAGCACAAACCGTGTTGATTTAGAGTTCGAACTGCATCTGTCAATATAGGAGAAAAAGAGTGAAACCTAAAAATTCAAACTGTTCCTGGAAATGAATGCTTCAATCTAGGAGAACTAAAAATGGGCATCAAAGTGGGATTGCTGTACTGATCATTACGTGAATGTATCATGAAGATTGGATGAAAAAATATATGTTGAGATTTCAGGAGACTCTAGTGTTTGGAAGTTTGGCAACCCCTTTCCATATAAGTGTTATTCGCAGTCCCTGCATTAGGCTACATCAAGAGGAAACAAAACTTAGAGATAGAACGTAGAACTACTGTATTGTGTCAAGTTTCAAGAAGCTAGCACAAACTGTGTTTGATTTAGAGATTGAACTGCATCTGTCAATATAGGAGAAAACAGAGTGAAACCTAAAAATTCAAACTGTTACTGCAAACGAATGCTTCAACCTAGGAGAATGAAACTTGGGCATCCAAGTTTGACTGGTGTACTGCTCATTACTTGAAAGTATCATGAAGGTCGGAAGAAAAAATATATGTTGTGATTTCAGGAGACTGTAGTTTTTTGGCAGCCTAACAACGCCTTTCATTGAATGAGTTATTCTCCAGTCTCTGCTTAAGGCTACATCAAGAGGAAACAAACTTTAGAGATAGAACGTAGAACTACTGTATTGTGTCAAGTTTCAAGAAGCTAGCACAAACCGTGTTGATTTAGAGTTCGAACTGCATCTGTCAATATAGGAGAAAACAGAGTGAAACCTAAAAATTCAAACTGTTACTGCAAACGAATGCTTCAACCTAGGAGAACGAAACTTGGGCATCCAAGTTTGATTGGTGTACTGCTCATTACTTGAAAGTATCATGAAGGTCGGAAGAAAAAATATATGTTGTGATTTCAGGAGACTGTAGTTTTTTGGCAGCCTAACAACGCCTTTCATTGAATGAGTTATTCTCCAGTCTCTGTTTAAGGCTACATCAAGAGGAAACAAAACTTAGAGATAGAACGTAGAACTACTGTATTGTGTCAAGTTTCAAGAAGCTAGCACAAACCGTGTTGATTTAGAGTTCGAACTGCGTCTGTCAATATAGGAGAAAACAGACTGAAACCTAAAAATTCAAACTGTTACTGCAAACTAATGCTTCAGACTAGAAGAACCAAACTAGGGCATCCAAGTTTGATTGGTGTACTGCTCATTACTTGAAAGTATCATGAAGGTCCTAAGAAAAAATATATGTTGTGATTTCAGGAGACTGTAGTTTTTTGGCAGCCTATCAATGCCTTTCAATGAATGACTTATTCTCCAGTCTCTGCTTAAGGCTACATCAAGATGAAACAAACCTTAGAGATAGAACGTAGTACTACTGTATTGTGTCAAGTTTCAAGAAGCTAGCAGAAACCGTGTTTGATTTAGAGTTCGAACTGCATCTGTCAATATAGGAGAAAACAGAGTGAAACCTAAAAATTCAAAATCTTACTGCAAACGAATGCTTCAACCTAGGAGAACAAAACTTGGGCATCCAAGTTTGATTTTTGTACTGCTCATTACTTGAAAGTATCATGAAGTTCGGAAGAAAAAATATATGTTGTGATTTCAGGAGACTGTAGTTTTTTGGCAGCCTAACCACGCATTTCATTGAATGAGTTATTCTCCAGTCTCTGCTTAAGGCTACATCAAGATGAAACAATCCTTAGAGATAGAACGTAGAACTACTGTATTGTGTCAAGTTTCAAGAAGCTAGCACAAACCGTGTTGATTTAGAGTTCGAACTGCATCTGTCACTATATTAGAAAACAGAGTGAAACCTAAAAATTCAAACTGTTCCTGGAAACGAATGCTTCAATCTAGGAGAACTAAACTTTGGCATCCAAGTGGGATTGGTGTACTGATCATTACGTGAATGTATCATGAAGATTGGATGAAAAAATATATGTTGAGATTTCAGGAGACTCTAGTGTTTGGAAGTTTGGCAACCCCTTTCCATATAAGTGTTATTCGCAGCCCCTGCATTAGTCTACATCAAGAGGAAACAAAACTTAGAGATAGAACGTAGAACTACTGTATTGTGTCAGGTTTCAAGAAGCTAGCACAAACTGTGTTTGATTTAGAGTTCGAACTGCATCTGTCAATATAGGAGAAAACAGAGTGAAACCTAAGAATTCAAACTGTTACTGCAAACGAACGCTTCAATCTAAGAGAACGAAACTTGGGCATCCAAGTTTGATTGGTGTACTGCTCATTACTTGAAAGTATCATGAAGTTCAGAAGAAAAAATATATGTTGCGATTTCAGGAGACTGTAGTTTTTTGGCAGCCTAACAATGCCTTTCATTGAATGAGTTAATCTCCAGTCTCTGCTTAAGGCTACATCAAGACGAAACAAACCTTAGAGATAGAACGTAGAACTACTGTATTGTGTCAAGTTTCAAGAATCTAGCAGAAACTGTGTTTGATTTAGAGTTCGAACTGCATCTGTCAATATAGGAGAAAACAGAGTAAAACCTAAAAATTAAAACTGTTACTGCAAATAAATGCTTAAATCTAGGAGAACAAAACTTGGGCATCCAAGTTTGATTGGTGTACTGCTCATTACTTGAAAGTATCATGAAGGTCGGAAGAAAAAATATATGTTGAGATTACAGGAGACTGTAGTTTTTTGCCAACCTAACAACGACTTTCATTTAATGAGTTATAGACCAGTCTTTGCTTAAGACTACATCAAGAGGAAACAAACCTTAGAGATAGAACGTAGAACTACTGTATTGTGTCAAATTTCAAGAAGCTAGCAGAAACCGTGTTTGATTTAGAGTTCGAACTGCATCTGTCAATATAGGAGAAAACAGAGTGAAACCTAAAAATTCAAACTGTTACTGCAAACGAATGCTTCAACCTAGGAGAACAAAACTTGGCCATCCAAGTTTGATTGGTGTACTGCTCATTACTTGAAAGTATCATGAAGGTCGGAAGAAAAAATATATGTTGTGATTTCTGGAGACTGTAGTTTTTTTGCAGCCTAACAATGCCTTTCATTGAATGAGTTATTCTCCAGTCTCTACTTAAGGCTACATCAAGACGAAAGAAACCTTAGAGATAGAACGTAGAACTACTGTATTGTGTCAAGTTTCAAGAAGCTAGCACAAACCGTGTTTGATTTAGATTTCGAACTGCATCTGTCAATATAGGAGAAAACAGAGTGAAACCTAAAAATTCAAACTGTTACTGCAAACGAATGCTTCAACTTTGGAGAACAAAACTTGGGCATCCAAGTTTTATTGGTGTACTACTCATTACTTGAAAGTATCATGAAGGTCGGAAGAAAAAATATATGTTGAGATTACAGGAGACTGTAGTTTTTTGCCAACCTAAAAACACCTTTCATTGAATGAGTTATTCACCAGTCTTTGCTTAAGACTACATCAAGAGGAAACAAACCTTAGAGATAGAACGTAGAACTACTGTATTGTGTCAAGTTTCAAGAAGCTAGCACAAACCGTGTTGATTTAGAGTTCGTACTGCATCTGTCAATATAGGAGAAAACAGAGTGAATCCTAAAAATTCAAACTGTTACTGCAAACCAGTGCTTCAACCTAGAAGAACGAAACTAGGGCATCCAAGTTTGATTGGTGTACTGCTCATTACTTGAAAGTATCATGGAGGTCGGAAGAAAAAATATATGTTGTGATTTCAGGAGACTGTAGTTTTTTGGCAGCCTAACAACGCCTTTCATTGAATGAGTTATTCTCCAGTCTCTGCTTAAGGCTACATCAAGACGAAACAAACCTTAGAGATAGAACGTAGAATTACTGTATTGTGTCAAGTTTCAAGAAGCTAGCACAAACCGTGTTGATTTAGAGTTCGAACTGCATCTGTCACTATATTAGAAAATAGAGTGAAACCTAAAAATTCAAACTGTTCCTGGAAACGAATGCTTCAATCTAGGAGAACTAAACTTCGGCATCCAAGTGGGATTGGTGTACTGATCATTACGTGAATGTTTCATGAAGATTGGATGAAAAAATATATGTTGAGATTTCAGGAGACTCTAGTGTTTGGAAGTTTGACATCCCCTTTCCATATAAGTGTTATTCGCAGTCCCTGCATTAGGCTACATCAAGAGAAAACAAAACTTAGAGATAGAACGTAGAACTACTGTATTGTGTCAAGTTTCAAGAAGCTAGCACAAACTGTGTTTGATTTAGAGTTCGAACTGCATCTGTCAATATAGGAGAAAACAGAGTGAAACCTAAAAATTCAAACTGTTACTGCAAACCAATGCTTAAACCTAGGAGAACCAAACTTGGGCATTCAAGTTTGATTGGTGTACTGCTCATTACTTGAAAGTATCATGAAGGTCGGAAGAAAAAATATATGTTGTGATTTCAGGAGACTCTAGTTTTTTGGCAGCCTAACAACGCATTTCATTGAATGAGTTATTCTCCAGTCTTTGCTTAAGGCTACATCAAGAGGAAACAAACCTTAGAGATAGAACGTAGAACTCTGTATTGTGTCAAGTTTCAAGAAGCTAGCACAAACCGTGTTGATTTAGAGTTTGAACTGCATCTGTCAATATAGGAGAAAACAGAGTGAAACCTAAAAATTCAAACTGTTCCTGGAAACGAATGCTTCAATCTAGGAGAACTAAACTTGGGCATCCAAGTGGGATTGGTGTACTGATCATTACGTGAATGTATCATGAAGATTGGATGAAAAAATATATGTTGAGATTTCAGGAGACTCTAGTGTTTGGAAGTTTGGCAACCCCTTTCATATAAGTGTTATTCGCAGTCCCTGCATTAGGCTACATCAAGAGGAAACAAACCTTAGAGATAGAACGTAGAACTACTGCATTATGTCAAGTTTCAAGAAGCTAGCACAAACCGTGTTGATTTAGAGTTCGAACTGCATCTGTGAATATAGGAGAAAACAGAGTGAAACCTAAAAATTCAAACTGTTACTGCAAACGAATGCTTCAACCTAGAAGAACGAAACTAGGGCATCCAAGTTTGATTGGTGTACTGCTCATTACTTGAAAGTATCATGAAGGTCGGAAGAAAAAATATATGTTGAGATTACAGGAGACTGTATTTTTTTGGCAACCTAACAACGCATTTCATTGAATGAGTTATTCGCCAGTCTTTGCTTAAGGCTACATCAAGAGGAAACAAACCTTAGAGATAGAACGTAGAACTACTGTATTGTGTCAAGTTTCAAGAAGCTAGCACAAACCGTGTTGATTTAGAGTTCGAACTGCATCTGTCAATATAGGAGAAAACAGAGTGAAACCTAAAAATTCAAACTGTTACTGCAAACGAATGCTTCAATCTAGGAGAACTAAACTTGGCCATCCAAGTGGGATTGGTGTACTGATCATTACGTGAATGTATCATGAAGATTTGATGAAAAAATATATGTTGAGATTTCAGGAGACTCTAGTGTTTGGAAGTTTGGCAACCCCTTTCCATATAAGTGTTATTCGCAGTCCCTGCATTAGGCTACATCAAGAGGAAACAAAACTTAGAGATAGAAAATAGAACTACTGTATTGTGTCAAGTTTCAAAAAGCTAGCACAAACTGTGTTTGATTTAGAATTCGAACTGCATCTGTCAATATAGGAGAAAACAGAGTGAAAACTAAAAATTCAAACTGTTCCTGGAAACAAATGCTTCAACCTAGGAGAACAAAACTTGGGCATCGAAGTTTGATTGGTGTACTGCTCATTTCTTTAAAGTATCATGAAGGTCGAAAGAAAAAATATATGTTGTGATTTCAGGAGACTGTAGTTTTTTGGCAGCCTAACAATGCCTTTCATTGAATGAGTTATTCTCCAGTCTCTGCTTAAGGCTACATCAAGTAGAAACAAACCTTAGAGATAGAATGTAGAACTACTGTATTGTGTCAAGTTTCAAGAAGCTAGCAGAAACCGTGTTTGATTTAGAGTTCGAACTGCATCTGTCAATATAGGAGAAAACAGAGTGAAACCTAAAAATTCAAACTCTTACTGCAAACGAATGCTTCAACCTAGGAGAACAAAACTTGGGCATCCAAGTTTGATTTTTGTACTGCTCATTACTTGAAAGTATCATGAAGGTCGGAAGAAAAAATATATGTTGTGATTTCAGGAGACTGTAGTTTTTTGGCAGCCTAACAATGCCTTTCATTGAATGAGTTATTCTCCAGTCTCTGCTAAAGGCTACATCAGGAGGAAACAAACCTTAAAGATAGAACGTAGAACTACTGTATTGTGTCAAGTTTCAAGAAGCTGGCACAAACCGTGTTTGATTTAGAGTTCGAACTGCATCTGTCAATATAGGAGAAAACAGAGTGAAACCTAAAAATTCAAACTGTTACTGCAAACGAATGCTTCAACCTTGGAGAACAAAACTTGGGCATCCAAGTTTGATTGGTGTACTGCTCATTACTTGAAAGTATCATGAAGTTCGGAAGAAAAAATATATCTTGAGATTACAGGAGACTGTAGTTTTTTGCCAACCTAAAAACGCCTTTCATTGAATGAGTTATTCGCCAGTCTTTGCTTAAGGCTACATCAAGAGGAAACAAACCTTAGAGATAGAACGTAGACCTACTGTATTGTGTCAAGTTTCAAGAAGCTAGCACAAACCGTGTTGATTTAGAGTTCGAACTCCATCTGTCAATATAGGAGAAAACAGAGTGAAACCTAAAAATTCAAACTGTTCCTGGAAACGAATGCTTCAATCTAGGAGAACTAAACTTGAGCATCCAAGTGGGATTGGTGTACTGATCATTACGTGAATGTATCATGAAGATTGGATGAAAAAATGTATGTTGAGATTTCAGGAGACTCTAGTGTTTGGAAGTTTGGCAACCCCTTTCCATATAAGTGTTATTCGCAGTCCCTGCATTAGGCTACATCAAGAGGAAACAATACTTAGAGATAGAACGTAGAACTACTGTATTGTGTCAAGTTTCAAGAAGCTAGCACAAACCGTGTTGATTTAGAGTTCGAACTGCATCTGTCAATATAGGAGAAAACAGAGTGAAACCTAAAAATTCAAACTGTTACTGCAAACGAATGCTTCAACCTAGGAGAACGAAACTTGGGCATCCAAGTTTGATTGGTGTACTGCTCATTACTTGAAAGTATCATGAAGGTCGGAAGAAAAAATATATGTTGAGATTACAGGAGACTGTAGTTTTTTGGCAACCTAACAACGCATTTCATTGAATGAGTTATTCGCCAGTCTTTGCTTAAGGCTACATCAAGAGGAAACAAACCTTAGAGATTGAACGTAGAACTACTGTACTGTGTCAAGTTTCAAGAAGCTAGCAAAAACCGTGTTGATTTAGAGTTCGAACTGCATCTGTCAATATAGGAGAAAACAGAGTGAAACCTAAAAATTCAAACTGTTCCTGGAAACGAATGCTTCAATCTAGGAGAACTAAACTTGGGCATCCAAGTGGGATTGCTGTACTGATCATTACGTGAATGTATCATGAAGATTGGATGAAAAAATATATGTTGAGATTTCAGGAGACTCTAGTGTTTGGAAGTTTGGCAACCCCTTTCAATATAAGTGTTATTCGCAGTTCCTGCATTAGGCTACATCAAGAGGAAACAAAACTTAGAGATAGAACATAGAACTACGGTATTGTGTCAAGTTTCAAGAAGCTAGCACAAACTGTGTTTGATTTAGAGATCGAACTGCATCTGTCAATATAGGAGAAAACAGAGTGAAACCTAAAAATTCAAACTGTTACTGCAAACGAATGCTTAAACCTAGGAGAATGAAACTTGGGCATCCAAGTTTGATTGGTGTACTGCTCATTACTTGAAAGTATCATGAAGGTCGGAAGAAAAAATATATGTTGTGATTTCAGGAGACTGTAGTTTTTTGGCAGCCTAACAACGCCTTTCATTGAATGAGTTACTCTCCAGTCTCTGCTTAAGGCTACATCAAGAGGAAACAAACCTTAGAGATAGAACGTAGAACTACTGTATTGTGTCAAGTTTCAAGAAGCTAGCACAAACCGTGTTGATTTAGAGTTCGAACGGCATCTGTCAATATAGGAGAAAACAGAGTGAAACCTAAAAATTCAAACTGTTACTGCAAACGAATGCTTCAACCTAGGAAAACGAAACTTGGGCATCCAAGTTTGATTGGTGTACTGCTCATTACTTGAAAGTATCATGAAGGTCGGAAGAAAAAATATATGTTGTGATTTCAGGAGACTGTAGTTTTTTGGCAGCCTAACAACACCTTTCATTGAATGAGTTATTCTCCAGTCTCTGCTTAAGGCTACATCAAGAGGAAACAAACCTTAGAGATAGAACGTAGAACTACTGTATTGTGTCAAGTTTCAAGAAGCTAGCCAAACCGTGTTGATTTAGAGTTCGAACTGCATCTGTCAATATAGGAGAAAACAGCCTGAAACCTAAAAATTCAAACTGTTACTGCAAACCCATGCTTCAACCTAGAAGAACGAAACTAGGGCATCCAAGTTTGATTGGTGTACTGCTCATTACTTCAAAGTATCATGAAGGTCGGAAGAAAAAATATATGTTGAGATTACAGGAGAATGTAGTTTTTTGGCAACCTAACAACACATTTCATTGAATGAGTTATTCGCCAGTCTTTGCTTAAGGCTACATCAAGAGGAAACATACCTTAGATATAGAACGTAGAACTACTGTATTGTGTCACGTTTCAAGAAGCTCGCACAAACTGTGTTGATTTAGAGTTCGAACTGCATCTCAATATAGGAGAAAACAGAGTGAAACCTAAAAATTGAAACTGTTCCTGGAAACGAATGCTTCAATCTAGGAGAACTAAACTTGGGCATCCAAGTGGGATTGGTGTTCTGATCATTACGTGAATGTATCATGAAGATTGGATGAAAAAATATATGTTGAGATTTCAGGAGACTCTAGTGTTTGGAAGTTTGGCAACCCCTTTCCATATAAGTGTTATTCGCAGTCCCTGCATTAGGCTACATCAAGAGGAAACAAAACTTAGAGATAGAACGTAGAACTACTGTATTGTGTCAAGTTTCAAGAAACTAGCACAAACCGTGTTGATTTAGAGTTCGAACTGCATCTGTCAATATAGGAGAAAACAGAGTGAAACCTAAAAATTCAAACTGTTCCTGGAAACGAATGCTTCAATCTAGGAGAACTAAACTTGGGCATCCAAGAGGGATTGCTGTAGTGATCATTACGTGAATGTATCATGAAGATTGGATGAAAAAATATATGTTGAGATTTCAGGAGACTCTAGTGTTTGTAAGTTTGGAAACCCCTTTCCATATAAGTGTTATTCGCAGTCCCTGCATTAGGCTACATCAAGAGGAAACAAAACTTAGAGATAGAACGTAGAACTACTGTATTGTGTCAAGTTTCAAGAAGCAAGCACAAACGGTGTGATTTAGAGTTCAAACTGCATCTGTCAATATAGGAGAAAACAGAGTGAAACCTAAAAATTCAAACTGTTACTGCAAACGAATGCTTCAACCTAGGAGAACAAAACTTGGGCATCCAAGTTTGATTGGTATACTCCTCATTACTTGAAAGTATCAGGAAGGTCAGAAGAAAAAATATATGTTGAGATTACAGGAGACTGTAGTTTTTTGGCATCCTAACAACGCATTTCATTGAATGAGTTATTCGCCAGTCTTTGCTTAAGGCTACATCAAGAGGAAACAAACCTTAGAGATAGAACGTAGAACTACTGTATTGTGTCAAGTTTCAAGAAGCTAGCAAAAACCGTGTTGATTTAGAGTTCGAACTGCATCTGTCAATATAGGAGAAAACAGAGTGAAACCTAAAAATTCAAACTGTTCCTGGAAACGAATGCTTCAATCTAGGAGAACTAAACTTGGGCATCCAAGTGGGATTACTGTACTGATCATTACGTGAATGTATCATGAAGATTGGATGAAAAAATATATGTTGAGATTTCAGGAGACTCTAGTGTTTGGAAGTTTGGCAACCCCATTCCATATAAGTGTTATCGCAGTCCCTGCATTAGGCTACATCAAGAGGAAACAAAACTTAGAGATAGAACGTAGAACTACTGTATTGTGTCAAGTTTCAAGAAGCTAGCACAAACTGTGTTTGATTTAGAGATCGAACTGCATCTGTCAATATAGGAGAAAACAGAGTGAAACCTAAAAATTCAAACTGTTACTGCAAACGAATGCTTCAACCTAGGAGAACGAAACTTGGGCATCCAAGTTTGATTGGTGTACTGCTCATTACTTGAAAGTATCATGAAGTTCGGAAGAAAAAATATATGTTGTGATTTCAGGAGACTGTAGTTTTTTGGCAGCCTAACAACGCCTTTCATTGAATGAGTTATTCTCCAGTCTCTGCTTAAGGCTACATCAAGAGGAAACAAACCTTAGAGATAGAACGTAGAACTACTGTATTGTGTCAAGTTTCAAGAAGCTAGCACAAACCGTGTTGATTTAGAGTTCGAACTGCATCTGTCAATATAGGAGAAAACAGAGTGAAACCTAAAAATTCAAACCGTTACTGCAAACGAATGCTTCAACCTAGGAGAACGAAACTTGGGCATCCAAGTTTGATTGGTGTACTGCTCATTACTTGAAAGTATCATGAAGGTCGGAAGAAAAAATATATGTTGTTATTTCAGTAGACTGTAGTTTTTTGGCAGCCTAACAACGCCTTTCGTTGAATGAGTTATTCTCCAGTCTCTGCTTAAGGCTACATCAAGAGGAAACAAACCTTAGAGATAGAATGTCGAACTACTGTATTGTGTCAAGTTTCAAGAAGCTAGCACAAACCGTGTTGATTTAGAGTTCGAACTGCATCTGTCAATATAGGAGAAAACAGAGTGAAACCTAAAAATTCAAACTGTTACTGCAAACGAATGCTTCAACCTAGAAGAACCAAACTAGGGCATCCAAGTTTGATTGGTGTACTGCTCATTACTTGAAAATATCATGAAGGTCGGAAGAAAAAATATATGTTGTGATTTCAGGAGACTGTAGTTCTTTGGCAGCCTAACAACGCGTTTCATTGAATGAGTTATTCTCCAGTCTCTCCTTAACGCTAGATCAAGAGGAAACAAACCTTAGAGATAGAACGTAGAACTATTGTATTGTGTCAAGTTTCAAGAAGCTAGCACTAACCTTATTGATTTAGAGTTCGTACTGCATCTGTCAATATAGGAGAAAACAGAGTGAAACCTAAAAATTCAAACTGTTACTGCAAACGAATGCTTCAACCTAGAAGAACGAAACTAGGGCTTCCAAGTTTGATTGGTGTACTGCTCATTACTTGAAAGTATCATGAAGGTCGGAAGAAAAAATATATGTTGAGATTACAGGAGACACTAGTTTTTTGGCAGCCTAACAACGCTTTCCTTGAATGAGTTATTCTCCAGTCTCTGCTTAAGGCTACATCAAGAGGAAACAAAACTTAGAGATAGAACGTAGAACTACTGTATTGTGTCAAGTTTTAAGAAGCTAGAAAACTGTGTTTGATTTAGAGGTCGAACTGCATCTGTCAATATAGGAGAAAACAGAGTGAAACCTAAAAATTCAAAATTTCCTGGAAACGAATGCTTCAATCTAGGAGAATTAATTTGGGCATCCAAGTGGGATTGGTGTACTGATCATTACGTGAATGTATCATGAAGATTGGATGAAAAAATATATGTTGAGATTTCAGGAGACTCTCGTGTTTGGAAGTTTGGCAACCCCTTTCCATATAAGTGTTATTCGCAGTCCCTGCATTAGGCTACATCAAGAGGAAACAAGACTTAGAGATAGAACGTAGAACTACTGTATTGTTTCAAGTTTCAAGAAGCTAGCACAAACTGTGTTTGATTTAGAGATTGAACTGCATCTGTCAATATAGGAGAAAACAGAGTGAAACCTAAAAATTCAAACTGTTACTGCAAACGAATGCTTCAACCTAGGATGACGAAACTTGGGCATCCAAGTTTGATTGGTGTACTGCACATTACTTGAAAGTATCATGAAGGTCGGAAGAAAAAATATATGTTGTGATTTCAGGAGACTGTAGTTTTTTGGCAGCCTAACAACGCCTTTCATTGAATGAGTTATTCTCCAGTCTCTGCTTAAGGCTACATCAAGGGGAAATAAACCTTAGAGATAGAACGTAGAACTACTGTATTGTGTCAAGTTTCAAGAAGCTAGCACAAACCGTGTTGATTTAGAGTTCGCACTGCATCTGTCAATATAGGAGAAAACAGAGTGAAACCTAAAAATTCAAACTGTTACTGCAAACGAATGCTTCAACCTAGAAGAACGAAACTAGGGCATCCAAGTTTGATTGGTGTACTGCTCATTAGTTGAAAGTATCATGAAGGTCGGAAGAAAAAATATATGTTGAGATTACAGGAGACTGTAGTTTTTTGGCAACCTAACAACCCATTTCATTGAATGAGTTATTCGCCAGTCTCTGTTTAAGGCTACATCAAGAGGAAACAAACCTTAGAGATAGAACGTAGAACTACTGTATTGTGTCAAGTTTCAAGAAGCTAGCTCAAACCGTGTTGATTTAGAGTTCGAACTGCATCTGTCAATATAGGAGAAAACAGAGTGAAACCTAAAAATTCAAACTGTTACTGGAAAAGAATGCTTCAACCTAGGAGAACTAAACTTGGGCATCCAAGTTTGATTGGTGTACTGCTCTTTACTTGAAAGTATCATGAAGGTCGGAAGAAAAAAATATATGTTGAGATTACAGGAGACTGTAGTTTTTTGGCAACCTAACAACACATTTCATTGAATGAGTTATTCGCCAGTCTTTGCTTAAGGCTACATCAAGAGGAAACAAACCTTAGAGATAGAACGTAGAACTACTGTATTGTGTCAAGTTTCAAGAAGCTAGCACAAACCGTGTTGATTTAGAGTTCGAACTGCATCTGTCAATATAGGAATAGACAGAGTGAAACCTAAAAATTCAAACTATTCCTGGAAACGAATGCTTCAATCTAGAAGAACTAAACTTGGGCATTCAAGTGGGATTGGTGTACTAATCATTACGTGATTGTATCATGAAGACTGGATAAAAAAATATATGTTGAGATTTCAGGAGACTCTAGTGTTTGGAAGTTTGGCAACCCCTTTCCATATAAGTGTTATTCGCAGTCCCTGCATTAGGCTACATCAAGAGGAAACTAAACTTAGAGATAGAACGTAGAACTACTGTATTGTGTCAAGTTTCAAGAAGCCAGCACAAACCGTGTTGATTTAGAGTTCGTACTTCATCTGTCAATATAGGAGAAAACAGAGTGAAACCAAAAAATTCAAACTGTTACTGCAAACGAATGCTTCAACCTAGGAGAACGAAACTTGGGCATCCAAGTTTGATTGGTGTACTGCTCATTACTTGAAAGTATCATGAAGGTCGGAAGAAAAAATATATGTTGAGATTACAGGAGACTCTAGTTTTTTGGAAACCTAACAACGCATTTCATTGAATGAGTTATTCGCCAGTCTTTGCTTAAGGCTACATCAAGAGGAAACAAACCTTAGAGATAGAACGTAGAACTACTGTATTGTGTCAAGTTTCAAGAAGCTAGCACAAACCGTGTTTGATTTAGAGTTCGAACTGCATCTGTCAATATAGGAGAAAACAGAGTGAAACCTAAAAATTCAAACTGTTACTGCAAATGAATGCTTCAACCTAGGAGAACAAAACTTGGATATAGAAGTTTGATTGGTGTACAGCTCATTACTTGAAAGTATCATGTAGGTCGGAAGAAAAAATATATGTTGAGATTACAGGAGAGTGTAGTTTTTTGCCAACCTAACAACGCCTTTCATTGAATGAGATATTCACCAGTCTTTGCTTAAGACTACATCATGAGGAAACAAACCTTAGAGATAGAACGTAGAACTACTGTATTGTGTCAAGTTTCAAGAAGCTAGCACAAACTGTGTTGATTTAGAGTTCGAACTGCATCTGTCAATATAGGAGAAAACAGAGTGAAACCTAAAAATTCAAACTGTTACTGCAAACGAATGCTTCAACCTAGAAGAACGAAACTAGGGCATCCAAGTTTGATTGGTGTGCTGCTCATTACTTGAAAGTATCATGAAGGTCGGAAGAAAAAATATATGTTGAGATTACAGGAGACTGTAGTTTTTTGGCAGCCTAACAACGCCTTTCATTGAATGAGTTATTCTCCAGTCTCTGCTTAAGGCTACATCAAGAGGAAACAAACCTTAGAGACAGAACGTAGAACTACTGTATTGTGTCAAGTTTCAAGAAGCTAGCACAAACCGTGTTGTTTTAGAGTTCGTACTGCATCTGTCAATATAGGAGAAAACAGAGTGAAACCTAAAAATTCAAACTGTTCCTGGAAACGAATGCTTCAATCTAGGAGAACTAAACTTGGGCATCCAAGTGGGATTGGTGTACTGATCATTACGTGAATGTATCATGAAGATTTAATGAAAAAATATATGTTGAGATTTCAGGAGACTCTAGTGTTTGGAATTTTGTCAACCCCTTTCCATATAAGTGTTATTCGCAGTCCCTGCATTAGGCTACATCAAGAGGAAACAAACCTTAGAGATAGAACGTTGAACTACTGTATTTTGTCAAGTTTCAAGAAGCTAGCACAAACTGTGTTTGATTTAGAGTTCGAACTGCATCTGTCAATATAGGAGAAAACAGAGTGAAACCTAAAAATTCAAACTGTTCCTGGAAACGAATGCGTCAATCTAGGAGAACTAAAATTGGGCATCCATGTGGGATTGGTGTACTGATCATTACGTGAATGTATCATGAAAATTGGATGAAAAAATATATGTTTAGATTTCAGGAGACTCTAGTGTTTGGAAGTTTGGCAACCCCTTTCCATATAAGTGTTATTCTAAGTCCCTGCATTAGGCTACATCAAGAGGAAACAAATCTTAGAAATAGAACGTAGAACTACAGTATTGTGTCAAGTTTCAAGAAGCTAGCACAAACCGTGTTTGATTTAGAGTTCGAACTGCATCTGTCAATATATGAGAAAACAGAGTGAAACCTAAAAATTCAAACTGTTACTGCAAACGAATGCTTCAACCTAGGAGAACAAAACTTGGGCATCCAAGTTTGATTGGTGTACTGCTCATTACTTGAAATTATCATGAAGGTCGGAAGAAAAAATATATGTTGAGATTACGGGAGACTGTAGTTTTTTGCCAAAATAACAACGCCTTTCAATGAATGAGTTATTCACCAGTCTTTGCTTAAGACTACATCAAGAGGAAACAAACCTTAGAGATAGAACGTAGAACTACTGTATTGTGTCAAGTTTCAAGAAGCTAGCACAAACCGTGTTGATTTAGAGTTCGAACTGCATCTGTCAATATAGGAGAAAACAGAGTGAAACCTAAAAATTCAAACTGTTACTGCAAACGAATGCTTCAACCTAGAAAAACGAAACTAGGGCATCCAAGTGAGATTGGTGTACTGCTCATTACTTGAAAGTATCATGAAGGTCGGAAGAAAAATATATGTTGATATTACAGGAGTCTGTAGTTTTTTGGCAACCTAACAACGCATTTCATTGAATGAGTTATTCGCCAGACTTTGCTTAAGGCTACATCAAGATGAAACAAACCTTAGAGATAGATCGTAGAACTACAGTATTGTGTCAAGTTTCAATAAGCTAGCACAAACCGTGTTGATTTAGAGTTCAAACTACATCTGTCAATATAGGAGAAAAGAGAGTGAAACCTAAAAATTCAAACTGTTCCTGGAAACAAATGCTTCAATCTAGGAGAACTAAACTTGGGCATCCAAGTTGGATTGGTGTACTGATCATTACGTGAATGTATCATGAAGATTGGATGGAAACATATATGTTGAGATTTCAGGAGACTCTAGTGTTTGGAAGTTTGGCAACCCCTTTCCATATAAGTGTTATTCGCACTCCCTGGATTAGGCTACATCAAGAGGAAGCAAAACTTAGAGATAGAACGTAGAACTACTGTATTGTGTCAAGTTTCAAGAACCTAGCACAAACTGTGTTTGATTTAGAATTCGAACTGCATCTGTCAATATAGGAGAAAACAGAGTGAAACCTAAAAATTCAAACTGTTACTGCAAACGAATGCTTCAACCTAGGATGACGAAAGTTGGGCATCCAAGTTTGATTGGTGTACTGCTCATTACTTGAAAGTATCATGAAGGTCGGAAGAAAAAATATATGTTGTGATTTCAGGAGACTGTAGTTTTTTGACAGCCTAACAAAGCCTTTCATTGAATGAGTTATTCTCCAGTCTCTGCTTAAGGCTACATCAAGACGAAACAAACCTTAGAGATAGAACTTAGAACTACTGTATTGTGTCAAGTTTCAAGAAGCTAGCAGAAACCGTCTTTGATTTAGAGTTCGAACTGCATCTGTCAATATAGGAGAAAACAGAGTGGAACCTAAATATTCAAACTGTTACTGCAAACGAATGCTTCAACCTAGGAGAACGAAACTTGAGCATCCAAGTTTGATTGGTGTACTGCTCATTACTTGAAAGTATCATGAAGATCAGAAGAAAAAATATATGTTGTGATTCCAGGAGACTGTAGTATTTTGGCAGCCTAACAATGCCTTTCATTGAATGAGTTATTCTCCAGTTTCTGTTTAAAGGTACATCACGACGAAACAAACCTTAGAGATAGAACGTAGAACTACTGTATTGTGTCAAGTTTCAAGAAGCTAGGAGAAACCGTGTTTGATTTAGAGTTCTAACTGCATCTGTCAATATAGGAGAAAACAGAGTGGAACCTAAAATTTCAAACTGTTACTGCAAACGAATGCTTCAACCTAGGAGAACAAATCTTGGGCATCCAAGTTTGATTGGTGTACTGCTCATTACTTGAAAGTATCATGAAGTTCAGAAGAAAAAATATATGTTGAGGTTACAGGAGACTTTAGTTTTTGCCAACCTAACAACGCCTTTCATTGAATGAGTTATTCAGCAGTCTTTGCTTAAGACTACATCAAGAGGAAATAAACCTTAGAGATAGAACGTAGAACTACTGTATTCTGTCAAGTTTCAAGAAGCTAGGAGAAACCGTGTTTGATTTAGAGTTCTAACTGCATCTGTCAATATAGGAGAAAACAGAGTGGAACCTAAAAATTCAAACTGTTACTGCAAACGAATGCTTCAACCTAGGAGAACGAAACTTGGGCATTCAAGTTTGATTGGTGTACTGCTCATTACTTGAAAGTATCATGAAGTTCGGAAGAAAAAATATATGTTGTGATTTCAGAAGACTGTAGTTTTTTGGCAGCCTAACAATGCCTTTTATTGAATGAGTTATTCTCCAGTTTCTGTTTAAGGCTACATCAAGACGAAACAAACCTTAGAGATAGAACGTAGAACTTCTGTATTGTGTCAAGTTTCAAGAAGCTAGCACAAACCGTGTTTGATTTAGAGTTCGAACTGCATCTGTCAATATAGAAGAAAACAGGGTGAAACCTAAAAATTCAAACTGTTACTGCAAACGAATGCTTCAACCTAGGAGAACAAAACTTGGGCATCCAAGTTTGATTGGTGTACTGCTCTTTACTTGAAAGTATCATGAAGTTCAGAAGAAAAAATATATGTTGAGATTACAGGAGACTTTAGTTTTTGCCAACCTAACAACGCCTTTCATTGAATGAGTTATTCACCAGTCTTTGCTTAAGACTACATCAAGAGGAAACAAACCTTAGAGATAGAACGTAGAATTACTGTATTGTGTCAAGTTTCAAGAAGCTAGCACAAACCGTGTTGATTTAGTGTTCGAACTGCATCTGTCAATATAGGAGAAAACAGAGTGAAACCTAAAAATTCAAACTGTTACTGCAAACGAATGCTTCATCCTAGAAGAACGAAACTATGGCATCCAAGTTTGATTGGTGTACTGCTCATTACTTGAAAGTATCATGAAGGTCAGAAGAAAAAATATATGTTGAGATTACAGGAGACTGTAGTTTTTTGGCAGCCTAAGAACGCCTTTCATTGAATGAGTTATTCGCCAGTCTTTGCTTAAGGCTACATCAAGAGGAAACAAACCTTAGATATAGAACGTAGAACTACTGTATTGTGTCAAGTTTCAAGAAGCTAGCACAAACCGTGTTGATTTAGAGTTCGTACTGCATCTGTCAATATAGGAGAAAACAGAGTGAAACCTAAAAATTCAAACTGTTACTGCAAACGAATGCTTCAACCTAGGATGACGAAACTTGGGCATCCAAGTTTGATTGGTGTACTGCTCATTACTTGAAAGTATCATGAAGGTCGGAAGAAAAAATATATGTTGTGATTTCAGGAGACTGTAGTTTTTTGACAGCCTAACAAAGCCTTTCATTGAATGAGTTATTCTCCAGTCTCTGCTTAAGGCTACATCAAGACGAAACAAACCTTAGAGATAGAACTTAGAACTACTGTATTGTGTCAAGTTTCAAGAAGCTAGCAGAAACCGTCTTTGATTTAGAGTTCGAACTGCATCTGTCAATATAGGAGAAAACAGAGTGGAACCTAAATATTCAAACTGTTACTGCAAACGAATGCTTCAACCTAGGAGAACGAAACTTGAGCATCCAAGTTTGATTGGTGTACTGCTCATTACTTGAAAGTATCATGAAGATCAGAAGAAAAAATATATGTTGTGATTCCAGGAGACTGTAGTATTTTGGCAGCCTAACAATGCCTTTCATTGAATGAGTTATTCTCCAGTTTCTGTTTAAAGGTACATCACGACGAAACAAACCTTAGAGATAGAACGTAGAACTACTGTATTGTGTCAAGTTTCAAGAAGCTAGGAGAAACCGTGTTTGATTTAGAGTTCTAACTGCATCTGTCAATATAGGAGAAAACAGAGTGGAACCTAAAATTTCAAACTGTTACTGCAAACGAATGCTTCAACCTAGGAGAACAAATCTTGGGCATCCAAGTTTGATTGGTGTACTGCTCATTACTTGAAAGTATCATGAAGTTCAGAAGAAAAAATATATGTTGAGGTTACAGGAGACTTTAGTTTTTGCCAACCTAACAACGCCTTTCATTGAATGAGTTATTCAGCAGTCTTTGCTTAAGACTACATCAAGAGGAAATAAACCTTAGAGATAGAACGTAGAACTACTGTATTCTGTCAAGTTTCAAGAAGCTAGGAGAAACCGTGTTTGATTTAGAGTTCTAACTGCATCTGTCAATATAGGAGAAAACAGAGTGGAACCTAAAAATTCAAACTGTTACTGCAAACGAATGCTTCAACCTAGGAGAACGAAACTTGGGCATTCAAGTTTGATTGGTGTACTGCTCATTACTTGAAAGTATCATGAAGTTTGGAAGAAAAAATATATGTTGTGATTTCAGAAGACTGTAGTTTTTTGGCAGCCTAACAATGCCTTTTATTGAATGAGTTATTCTCCAGTTTCTGTTTAAGGCTACATCAAGACGAAACAAACCTTAGAGATAGAACGTAGAACTTCTGTATTGTGTCAAGTTTCAAGAAGCTAGCACAAACCGTGTTTGATTTAGAGTTCGAACTGCATCTGTCAATATAGAAGAAAACAGGGTGAAACCTAAAAATTCAAACTGTTACTGCAAACGAATGCTTCAACCTAGGAGAACAAAACTTGGGCATCCAAGTTTGATTGGTGTACTGCTCTTTACTTGAAAGTATCATGAAGTTCAGAAGAAAAAATATATGTTGAGATTACAGGAGACTTTAGTTTTTGCCAACCTAACAACGCCTTTCATTGAATGAGTTATTCACCAGTCTTTGCTTAAGACTACATCAAGAGGAAACAAACCTTAGAGATAGAACGTAGAATTACTGTATTGTGTCAAGTTTCAAGAAGCTAGCACAAACCGTGTTGATTTAGTGTTCGAACTGCATCTGTCAATATAGGAGAAAACAGAGTGAAACCTAAAAATTCAAACTGTTACTGCAAACGAATGCTTCATCCTAGAAGAACGAAACTATGGCATCCAAGTTTGATTGGTGTACTGCTCATTACTTGAAAGTATCATGAAGGTCAGAAGAAAAAATATATGTTGAGATTACAGGAGACTGTAGTTTTTTGGCAGCCTAAGAACGCCTTTCATTGAATGAGTTATTCGCCAGTCTTTGCTTAAGGCTACATCAAGAGGAAACAAACCTTAGATATAGAACGTAGAACTACTGTATTGTGTCAAGTTTCAAGAAGCTAGCACAAACCGTGTTGATTTAGAGTTCGTACTGCATCTGTCAATATAAGAGAAAATAGAGCAAAACCTAAAAATTCAAACTGTTCCTGGAATCGAATGCTTCAATCTAGGAGAACTAAACTTGGCATCCAAGTGGGATTGGTGTACTGATCATTACGTGAATGTATCATGAAGATTGGATGAAAAAATATATGTTGAGATTTCAGGAGACTCTTGTGTTTGGAAGATTGGCAACCCCTTTCCATATAAGTGTTATTCGCAGTCCCTGCATTAGGCTACATCAAGAGGAAGCAAAACTTAGAGATAGAACGTAGAACTACTGTATTGTGTCAAGTTTCAAGAAGCTAGCACAAACTGTGTTTGATTTAGAGTTCAAACTGCATCTGTCAATATAGGAGAAAACAGAGTGAAACCTAAAAATTCAAACTGTTACTGCAAACGAATGCTTCAACCTAGGATGACGAAACTTGGGCATCCAAGTTTGATTGGTGTACTGCTCATTACTTGAAAGTATCATGAAGGTCGGAAGAAAAAATATATGTTGTGATTTCAGGAGACTGTAGTTTTTTGACAGCCTAACCAAGCCTTTCATTGAATGAGTAATTCTCCAGTCTCTGCTTAAGGCTACATCAAGACGAAACAAACCTTAGAGATAGAACGTAGAACTACTGTATTGTGTCAAGTTTCAAGAAGCTAGCAGAAACCGTGTTTGATTTAGAGTTCTAACTGCATCTGTCAATATAGGAGAAAACAGAGTGGAACCTAAAAATTCAAACTG
>NW_027517289.1:0-45829 GCF_048772815.1 Callospermophilus lateralis
CTACAGTAGCAGGTTTTATATTGAGGTTTCTCTCTGTTCTCTCCTATATAGATAGATGAATTTGGAACTCTAAATCCAACATGGTTTGTAGTAGCTCTTTGAAACTTGGCAAAATAAAGGAGTTCTCAGATTTGTCTCTATGGTTTGTTTCCTCTTCAAGTAGCCCTAGGCACAGACTGTGGAAAGCACTTTCATTGAGATGGGTTGTCAAGCTTCTAAGAAATAACGAGTCTCCGAAATACCAGCAAATATTTTTCACACAATCTTGTTGATACTTGGTGGTAATGATCAGTACACAAATCCCACTTGGCTCACCAAATTTTGTTCCAGGTTGAAGCGTTCGTCTACAGTAGCAGTTTTTATTTAGGTTTCTCTCTGTTCTCTCCTATATAGATAGATGAATTTGGAACTCTAAATCCAACATGGTTTGTAGTAGCTCTTTGAAACTTGACAAAATAAAGGAGGACTCAGATTTGTCTCTATGGTTTGTTTCCTTTTCAAGTAGCCCTAGGCACAGACTGTGGAAAATCACTTTCATTGAGAGGGGTTCCCAAGCTTCTAAGAAATATCGAGTTCCGAAATACCAGCAAATATTTTTTCACCCAAACTTGATGATACTTGGTGGTAATGATCCGCACACAAATCCCACTTGGCTAACCAATTTTTGTTCATCTAAGATGAAGCATTCGCGTACAGTAGCAGTTTTTATATTTAGGTTTCCCTCTGTTCTCTCCTATATAGATAGATGAATTTTAACTCTAAATCAAACATGGTTTGTAGTAGCTCTTTGAAATTTGTCAAAATAAAGGAGTTCTCAGTTTTTTCTCTATGGTTTGTTTCCTCTTAAAGTAGCCCTAGGCACAGACACGGAAAGTACTTTCATTGAGATTGGTTGCCAAGCTTCTAAGAAATAACGAGTTTCGGAAATACCAGCAAATATTTCTTCACCCAATCTTGATGATACTTGTTGGTAGTGATCAGTACACAAATCCCACTTGCCTCACCAAATTTTGTTCTTCTAGGGTGAAGCGTTCGTCTACAGTAGCAGTTTAATATTTAGGTTTCTCTCTGTTCTCTCCTATATAGATAGATGAATTTGGAACTCTAAATCCAACGTGGTTTGCAGTAGCCCTTTGAAACTTGGCAAAATAAAGGAGTTCTCAGTTTTATCTCTATGGTTTGTTTCCTTTTAAAGTAGCCCTAGGCACAGACTGTGGAAAGCACTTTCATTGAGATGGGTTGTCAAGCTTCTAAGAAATAACGAGTTTCCGAAATACCAGCAAATATTTTTAACACAATCTTGTTCATACTTGGTGGTAATGATCAGTACACAAATCCCACTTGGCTCACCAAATTTTGTTCTTCTAGGTTGAAGCGTTCGTCTACAGTAGCAGTTTTTATATTTAGGTTTCCCTCTGTTCTCTCCTATATAGACAGATGAATTTGGAACTCTAAATCCAACATGGTTTGTAGTAGCTGTTTGAAACTTGTCAAAATAAAGGAGTTCTCAGTTTTGTCTCTATGGTTTGTTTCCTCTTAAAGTAGCCCTAGGCACAGACTGTGGAAAGTACTTTCATTGAGATTGGTTGCAAAGCTTCTAAGAAATAACGAGTTTCCGAAATACCAGCAAATATTTCTTCACCCAATCTTGATGATACTTGTTGGTAGTGATCAGTACACAAATTCCACTTGCCTCACCAAATTGTGTTCTTCTAGGTTGAAGCGTTCGTCTACAGTAGCAGTTTTATATTTAGGTTTCTCTCTGTTCTCTCCTATATAGATAGATGAATTTGGAACTCTAAATCCAACATGGTTTGCAGTAGCTCTTTGAAACTTGACAAAATAAAAGAGTTCTCAGATTTGTCTGTATGGTTTGTTTCCTCTTCTTGTAGCCCTAGGCACAGACTGTGGAAAGCACTTTCATTGAGATGGGTTGTCAAGCTTCAAAGAAATAACGAGTTTCCGAAATACCAGCAAATATTTTTCACACAATCTTGTTGATACTTGGTGGTAATGATCAGTACACAAATCCCACTTGGCTCACCAAATTTTGTTCTTCTAGGTTGAAGCGTTCGTCTACAGTAGCAGTTTTTATATTTAGGTTTCTCTCTGTTCTCTCATATATAGATAGATGAATTTGGAACTCTAAATCCCACCTGGTTTGTAGTAGCTCTTTGAAACTTGACAAAATAAAGGAGTTCTCAGATTTGTCTCTATGGTTTGTTTCCTCTTCAAGTAGCC
The DNA here is from genome assembly GCF_048772815.1 of Callospermophilus lateralis. Classification (NCBI taxonomy): domain Eukaryota; kingdom Metazoa; phylum Chordata; class Mammalia; order Rodentia; family Sciuridae; genus Callospermophilus; species Callospermophilus lateralis. Next base: position 2,242 of record NW_027517289.1, read on the forward strand.
CTAGGCACAGACTGTGGAAAAACACTTTCATTGAGAGGGGTTGCCAAGCTTCTAAGAAATAACGAGTTTCCGAAATACCAGCAAATATTTTTTCACCCAATCTTGATGATACTTGGTGGTAATAATCAGTACACAAATCCCACTTGGCTCACCAAATTTAGTTCTTCTAGGTTGAAGCGTTCGTGTACAGTAGCAGTTTTTATATTTAGGTTTCCCTATGTTCTCTCCTATACAGATACATGAATTTGGAACTCTAAATCCAACATGGTTTGTAGTAGCTCTTTGAAACTTGACAAAATAAAGGAGTTCTCAGTTTTGTCTCTATGGTTTGTTTCCTCTTCATGTAGCCCTAAGAACAAACTGTGGAAAAGCACTTTTATTGAGAGGGGTTGCCAAGCTTCTAAGAAATAACGAGTTTCCGAAATACCAGCAAATATTTTTTCACCCAATCTTGATGATACGTGGTGGTAATGATAAGTACACAAGTCCCACTTGGCTCACCAAATTTTGTTCTTCTAGGTTGAAGCGTTCGTCTACAGTAGCAGTTTTTATATTTAGGTTTCACTCTGTTCTCTCATATATAGATAGATAAATTTGGAACACTAAATCCAAAATGGTTTGTAGTAGCTCTTTGAAACTTGACAAAATAAAGGAGTTCTCAGTTTTGTCTCTATGGTTTGTTTCCTCTTCAAGTAGCCCTAGGCACAGACTGTGGAAAGCACTTTCATTGAGATGGGTTGTCAAGCTTCTAAGAAATAACGAGTTTCCGAAATAGCAGCAAATATTTTTTCACACAATCTTGTTGATTCTTGGTGGTAATGATCAGTACACAAATCCCACTTGGCTCACCAAATTTTGTCTTCTAGGTTGAAGCGTTCGTCTACAGTAGCAGTTTTTATATTTAGGTTTCTCTCTGTTCTCTCCTATATAGATAGATGAATTTGGAACTCTAAATCCAACATGGTTTGTAGTAGCTGTTTGAAACTTGACAAAATAAAGGAGTTCTCAGATTTGTCACTATGTTTTGTTTCCTCTTCAAGTAGCCCTAGGCACAGACTGTGGAAAAGCACTTTCATTGAAAGGGGTTGCCAAGCTTCTAAGAAATAACGAGTTTCGGAAATACCAGCAAATATTTTTTCACCCAAACTTGATGATACTTGGTGGTAATGATCAGTATACAAATCCCACTTGGCTTACCAAATTTTGTTCTTCTACGTTGAAGCGTTCGTCTACAGTAGCAGTATTTATATTTAGGTCTCCCTCTGTTCTCTCCTATATAGATATATGAATTTGGAACTCTAAATCCAACATGCTTTGTAGTAGCTCCTTGAAACTTGACAAAATAAAGGAGTTCTCAGTTTTGTCTCTATGGTTTGTTTCCTCTTCAAGTAGCCCTAGGCACAGACTGTGGAAAAGCACTTTCATTGAGAGGGGTTGCCAAGCTTCTATGAAATAATGAGTTTCCGAAATACCAGCAAATATTTTTTCGCCCAATCTTGATGATACTTGTTGCTAATGATCAGTACACAAATCCCACTTTGCTCACCAAATTTAGTTCTTCTAGGTTGAAGCATTCCTGTACAGTAGCAGTTTTATATTTAGGTTTCCCTCTGTTCTCTCCTATATAGACAGATGAATTTGGAACTCTAAATCCAACATGGTTTGTAGTAGCTGTTTGAAACTTGACAAAATAAAGGAGTTCTCAGTTTTGTCTCTATGGTTTGTTTCCTCTTAAAGTAGTCCTATGCACAGACTGTGGAAAGCACTTTAATTGAGATTGGTTGCCAAGCTTCTAAGAAATAACGAGTTTCCGAAATACCAGCAAATATTTCTTCACCCAATCTTGATGATACTTGGTGGTAGTGATCAGTACACAAATCCCACTTGCCTCATAAATTTTGTTCTTCTAGGTTGAAGTGTTCGTCTACAGTAGCAGTTTTATATTTAGGTTTCTCTCTGTTCTCTCCTATATAGATAGATGAATTTGGAACTCTAAATCCAACGTGGTTTGCAGTGGCTATTTGAAACTTGACAAAATAAAGGAGTTCTCAGATTTGTCTCTACGGTTTGTTTCCTCTTCAAGTAGCCCTAGGCACAGACTGTGGAAAAGCACTTTCATTGAGAGGGTTTGCCAAGCTTCTAAGAAATAACGAGTTTCCGAAATACCAGCAAATATTTTTTCACCAAACTTGATGATACTTGGTGGTAATGATTAGTATACAAATCGCACTTGGCTTACCAAATTTTGTTCTTCTAGGTTGAAGCGTTCGTCTACAGTAGCAGTTTTTATATTTATGTTTCCCTCTGTTCTCTCCTATATAGATAGATGAATTTAGAACTCTAAAACCAACATGCTTTGTAGTAGCTCCTTGAAACTTGACAAAATAAAGGAGTTCTCAGTTTTGTCGGTATGGTTTGTTTCCTCTTCAAGTAGCCATAGACACAGACTGTGGAATAACACTTTCATTGAGAGGGGTTGCCAAGCTTCTAAGAAATAACGAGTTTCCGAAATACCAGCAAATATTTTTTCACCCAATCTTGATGATACGTGATGGTAATGAAAAGTACACAAATCCCACTTGGCTCACCAAATTTTGTTTTGCTACGTTGAAGCCTTCGTTTACAGTAGCAGTTTTTATTTTCAGGTTTCACTCTGTTCTCTCCTATATAGATAGATGAATTTGGAACTCTAAATCCAACATGGTTTGTAGTAGCTCTTTGACACTTGGCAAAATAAAGGAGTTCTCAGTTTTGTCTCTATGGTTTGTTTCCTTTTAAAGTAGCCCTAGGCACAGACTGTGGAAAGCACTTTCATTGAGATGGGTTGTCAAGCTTCTAAGAAATAACGAGTTTCCGAAATACCAGCAAATATTTTTCACACAATCTTGTTGATACTTGGTGGTAATGATCAGTACTCAAATCCCACTTGGCTCACCAAATTTTGTTCTTCTAGGTTGAAGCGTTCGTCTACAGTAGCAGTTTTTATATTTAGGTTTCTCTCTGTTCTCTCCTATATAGATAGATGAATTTGGAACTCTAAATCCAACATGGTTTGTAGTAGCTCTTTGAACCTTGACAAAATAAAGGAGTTCTCAGATTTGTCTCTATGGTTTGTTTCCTCTTCAAGTAGCCCTAGGCGCAGACTGTGGAAAAACACTTTCATTGAGAGGTTTTGCCAAGCTTCTAAGAAATAACGAGTTTCCGAAAAACCAGCAAATATTTTTTCACCCAATCTTGATGATACGTGATGGTAATGAAAAGTACACAAATCCCACTTGGCTTACCAAATTTAGTTCTTCTAGGTTGAAGCGTTCGTGTACAGTAGCAGTTTTTATATTTAGGTTTCCCTCTGTTCTCTCCTATATAGATAGATGAATTTGGAACTCTAAATCCAACATGGTTTGTAGTAGCACTTTGTAACTTGGCAAAATAAAGGAGTTCTCAGTTTTGTCTCTATGGTTTGTTTCCTTTTAAAGTAGCCCTAGGCACAGACTGTGGAAAGCACTTTCATTGAGATGGGTTGTCAAGCTTCTAAGAAATAACGAGTTTCCGAAATACCAGCAAATATTTTTCACACAATCTTGTTGATACTTGGTGGTAATGATCAGTACACAAATCCCACTTGGCTCACCAAATTTTGTTCTTCTAGGTTGAAGCGTTCGTCTACAGTAGCAGTTTTTATATTTAGGTTTCTCTCTGTTCTCTCCTATATAGATAGATGAATTTGGAACTCTAAATCCAACATGGTTTGTAGTAGCTCTTTGAACCTTGACAAAATAAAGGAGTTCTCAGATTTGTCTCTATGGTTTGTTTCCTCTTCAAGTAGCCCTAGGCGCAGACTGTGGAAAAACACTTTCATTGAGAGGTTTTGCCAATCTTCTAAGAAATAACGAGTTTCCGAAAAACCAGCAAATATTTTTTCACCCAATCTTGATGATACCTGATGGTAATGAAAAGTACACAAATCCCACTTGGCTTACCAAATTTAGTTCTTCTAGGTTGAAGCGTTCGTGTACAGTAGCAGTTTTTATATTTAGGTTTCCCTCTGTTCTCTCCTATATAGATAGATGAATTTGGAACTCTAAATCCAACATGGTTTGTAGTAGCTCTTTGAAACTTGGCAAAATAAAGGAGTTCTCAGTTTTGTTTCTATGGTTTGTTTCCTTTTAAAGTAGCCCTAGGCACAGACTGTGGAAAGCACTTTCATTGAGATGGGATGTCAAGCTTCTAAGAAATAACGAGTTTCCGAAATACCAGCAAATATTTTTCACACAATCTTGTTGATACTTGGTGGTAATGATCAGTACACAAATCCCACTTGGCTCACCAAATTTTGTTCTTCTAGGTTGAAGCGTTCGTCTACAGTAGCAGGTTTTATATTTAGGTTTCTCTCTGTTCTCTCCTATATAGATGGATGAATTTGGAACTCTAAATCCAACATGGTTTGTAGTAGCTCTATGGAACTTGGCAAAATAAAGGAGTTCTCAGATTTGTCTCTATGGTTTGTTTCCTCTTCAAGTAGCCCTAGGCACAGACTGTGGAAAGCACTTTCATTGAGATGGGTTGTCAAGCTTCTAAGAAATAACGAATCTCCGAAATACCAGCAAATATTTTTCACACAATCTTGTTGATACTTGGTGGTAATGATCAGTACACAAATCCCACTTGGCTCACCAAATTTTGTTCCAGGTTGAAGCGTTCGTCTACAGTAGCAGTTTTTATATTTAGGTTTCTCTCTGTTCTCTCCTATATAGATAGATGAATTTGGAACTCTAAATCCAACATGGTTTGTAGTAGCTCTTTGAAACTTGACAAAATAAAGGAGGTCTCAGATTTGTCTCTATGGTTTGTTTCCTTTTCAAGTAGCCCTAGGCACAGACTGTGGAAAATCACTTTCATTGAGAGGGGTTCCCAAGCTTCTAAGAAATATCGAGTTCCGAAATACCAGCAAATATTTTTTCACCCAAACTTGATGATACTTGGTGGTAATGATCCGCACACAAATCCCACTTGGCTAACCAATTTTTGTTCATCTAAGATGAAGCATTCGCGTACAGTAGCAGTTTTTATATTTAGGTTTCCCTCTGTTCTCTCCTATATAGACAGATGAATTTGGAACTCTAAATCAAACATGGTTTGTAGTAGCTGTTTGAAACTTGTCAAAATAAAGGAGTTCTCAGTTTTGTCTCTATGGTTTGTTTCCTCTTAAAGTAGCCCTAGGCACAGACTGTGGAAAGTACTTTCATTGAGATTGGTTGCCAAGCTTCTAAGAAATAACGAGTTTCCGAAATACCAGCAAATATTTCTTCACCCAATCTTGATGATACTTGTTGGTAGTGATCAGTACACAAATTCCACTTGCCTCACCAAATTGTGTTCTTCTAGGTTGAAGCGTTCGTCTACAGTAGCAGTTTTATATTTAGGTTTCTCTCTGTTCCCTCCTATATAGATAGATGAATTTGGAACTCTAAATCCAACATGGTTTGCAGTAGCTCTTTGAAACTTGACAAAATAAAAGAGTTCTCAGATTTGTCTCTATGGTTTGTTTCCTCTTCAAGTAGCCCTAGGCACAGACTGTGGAAAGCACTTTCATTGAGATGGGTTGTCAAGCTTCAAAGAAATAACGAGTTTCCGAAATACCAGCAAATATTTTTCACACAATCTTGTTGATACTTGGTGGGAATGATCAGTACACAAATCCCACTTGGCTCACCAAATTTTGTTCTTCTAGGTTGAAGCGTTCGTCTACAGTAGCAGTTTTTATATTTAGGATTCTCTCTGTTCTCTTCAATAGAGATAGATGAATTTGGAACTCTAAATCCCACCTGGTTTGTAGTAGCTCTTTGAAACTTGACAAAATAAAGGAGTTCTCAGATTTGTCTCTATGGTTTGTTTCCTCTTCAAGTAGCCCTAGGCACAGACTGTGGAAAAACACTTTCATTGAGAGGGGTTGCCAAGCTTCTAAGAAATAACGAGTTTCCGAAATACCAGCAAATATTTTTTCACCCAATCTTGATGATACTTGGTGGGAATGATCAGTACACAAATCCCACTTGGCTCACCAAATTTAGTTCTTCTAGGTTGAAGCGTTCGTGTACAGTAGCAGTTTTTATATTTAGGTTTCCCTATGTTCTCTCCTATACAGATACATGAATTTGGAACTCTAAATCCAACATGGTTTGTAGTAGCTCTTTGAAACTTGACAAAATAAAGGAGTTCTCAGTTTTGTCTCTATGGTTTGTTTCCTCTTCATGTAGCCCTAAGAACAAACTGTGGAAAAGCACTTTCATTGAGAGGGGTTGCCAAGCTTCTAAGAAATAACGAGTTTCCGAAATACCAGCAAATATTTTTTCACCCAATCTTGATGATACGTGGTGGTAATGATAAGTACACAAGTCCCACTTGGCTCACCAAATTTTGTTCTTCTAGGTTGAAGCGTTCGTCTACAGTAGCAGTTTTTATATTTAGGTTTCCCTATGTTCTCTCCTATACAGATACATGAATTTGGAACTCTAAATCCAACATGGTTTGTAGTAGCTCTTTGAAACTTGACAAAATAAAGGAGTTCTCAGTTTTGTCTCTATGGTTTGTTTCCTCTTCAAGTAGCCCTAGGCACAGACTGTGGAAAGCACTTTCATTGAGATGGGTTGTCAAGCTTCTAAGAAATAACGAGTTTCCGAAATAGCAGCAAATATTTTTTCACACAATCTTGTTGATACTTGGTGGTAATGATCAGTACACAAATCCCACTTGGCTCACCAAATTTAGTTCTTCTAGGTTGAAGCGTTCGTCTACAGTAGCAGTTTTTATATTTAGGTTTCTCTCTGTTCTCTCGTATATAGATAGATGAATTTGGAACTCTAAATACAACATGGTTTGTAGTAGCTGTTTGAAACTTGACAAAATAAAGGAGTTCTCAGATTTGTCACTATGTTTTGTTTCCTCTTCAAGTAGCCCTAGGCACAGACTGTGGAAAAGCACTTTCATTGAAAGGGGTTGCCAAGCTTCTAAGAAATAACGAGTTTCGGAAATACCAGCAAATATTTTTTCACCCAAACTTGATGATACTTGGTGGTAATGATTAGTATACAAATCCCACTTGGCTTACCAAATTTTGTTCTTCTACGTTGAAGCGTTCGTCTACAGTAGCAGTATTTATATTTAGGTCTCCCTCTGTTCTCTCCTATATAGATATATGAATTTGGAACTCTAAATCCAACATGCTTTGTAGTAGCTCCTTGCAACTTGACAAAATAAAGGAGTTCTCAGTTTTGTCTCTATGGTTTTTTTCCTCTTCAAGTAGCCCTAGGCACAGACTGTGGAAAAGCACTTTCATTGAGAGGGGTTGCCAAGCTTCTATGAAATAATGAGTTTCCGAAATACCAGCAAATATTTTTTCGCCCAATCTTGATGATACTTGTTGCTAATGATCAGTACACAAATCCCACTTTGCTCACCAAATTTAGTTCTTCTAGGTTGAAGCGTTCCTGTACAGTACCAGTTTTATATTTAGGTTTCCCTCTGTTCTCTCCTATACAGATAGATGAATTTGGAACTCTAAATCCAACATGGTTTGTAGTAGCTCTTTGAAACTTGACAAAATAAAGGAGTTCTCAGTTTTGTCTCTCTGGTTTGTTTCCTCTTCATGTAGCCCTAGGAACAGACTGTGGAAAAGCACTTTCATTGAGATGGGTTGCCAAGCTTCTGAGAAATATCGAGTTTCCGAAATACCAGCAAATATTTTTTCACCCAAACTTGATGGTACTAGGTGGTAATGATCAGCACACAAATCCCACTTGGCTAACCAATTTTTGTTCATCTAGGATGAAGCATTCGTGTACAGTAGCAGTTTTTATATTTAGGTTTCCCTCTGTTCTCTCCTATATAGACAGATGAATTTGGAACTCTAAATCCAACATGGTTTGTAGTAGCTGTTTGAAACTTGACAAAATAAAGGAGGTCTCAGTTTTGTCTCTATGGTTTGTTTCCTCTTAAAGTAGTCCTATGCACAGACTGTGGAAAGCACTTTCATTGAGATTGGTTGCCAAGCTTCTAAGAAATAACGAGTTTCCGAAATACCAGCAAATATTTCTTCACCCAATCTTGATGATACTTGGTGGTAGTGATCAGTACACAAATCCCACTTGCCTCATAAATTTTGTTCTTCTAGGTTGAAGTGTTCGTCTACAGTAACAGTTTTATATTTAGGTTTCTCTCTGTTCTCTCCTATATAGATAGATGAATTTGGAACTCTAAATCCAACGTGGTTTGCAGTAGCTATTTGAAACTTGACAAAATAAAGGAGTTCTCAGATTTGTCTCTATGGTTTGATTCCGCTTCAAGTAGCCCTAGGCACAGACTGTGGAAAAGCACTTTCATTGAGAGGGTTTGCCAAGCTTCTAAGAAATAACGAGTTTCCGAAATACCAGCAAATATTTTTTCACCCAAACTTGATGATACTTGGTGGTAATGATTAGTATACAAATCGCACTTGGCTTACCAAATTTTGTTCTTCTAGGTTGAAGCGTTCGTCTACAGTAGCAGTTTTTATATTTATGTTTCCCTCTGTTCTCTCCTATATAGATAGATGAATTTAGAACTCTAAATCCAACATGCTTTGTAGTAGCTCCTTCAAACTTGACAAAATAAAGGAGTTCTTAGTTTTGTCTCTATGGTTTGTTTCCTCTTCAAGTAGCCCTAGGCACAGACTGTGGAAAAACACTTTCATTGAGAGGGGTTGCCAAGCTTCTAAGAAATAACGAGTTTCCGAAATACCAGCAAATATTTTTTCACCCAATCTTGATGATACGTGATGGTAATGAAAAGTACACAAATCCCACTTGGCTCACCAAATTTTGTTTTGCTACGTTGAAGCCTTCGTTTACAGTAGCAGTTTTTATTTTCAGGTTTCACTCTGTTCTCTCCTATATAGATAGATGAATTTGGAACTCTAAATCCAACATGGTTTGTAGTAGCTCTTTGAAACTTGGCAAAATAAAGGAGTTCTCAGTTTTGTCTCTATGGTTTGTTTCCTTTTAAAGTAGCCCTAGGCACAGACTGTGGAAAGCACTTTCATTGAGATGGGTTGTCAAGCTTCTAAGAAATAACGAGTTTCCGAAATACCAGCAAATATTTTTCACACAATCTTGTTGATACTTGGTGGTAATGATCAGTACACAAATCCCACTTGGCTCACCAAATTTTGTTCTTCTAGGTTGAAGCGTTCGTCTACAGTAGCAGTTTTTATATTTAGGTTTCTCTCTGTTCTCTCCTATATAGATAGATGAATTTGGAACTCTAAATCCAACATGGTTTGTAGTAGCTCTTTGAACCTTGACAAAATAAAGTAGTTCTCAGATTTGTCTCTATGGTTTGTTTCCTCTTCAAGTAGCCCTAGGCGCAGACTGTGGAAAAACACTTTCATTGAGAGGTTTTGCCAAGCTTCTAAGAAATAACGAGTTTCCGAAAAACCAGCAAATATTTTTTCACCCAATCTTGATGATACGTGATGGTAATGAAAAGTACACAAATCCCACTTGGCTTACCAAATTTAGTTCTTCTAGGTTGAAGCGTTCGTGTACAGTAGCAGTTTTTATATTTAGGTTTCCCTCTGTTCTCTCCTATATAGATAGATGAATTTGGAACTCTAAATCCAACATGGTTTGTAGTAGCTCTTTGAAACTTGGCAAAATAAAGGAGTTCTCAGTTTTGTTTCTATGGTTTGTTTCCTTTTAAAGTAGCCCTAGGCACAGACTGTGGAAAGCACTTTCATTGAGATGGGATGTCAAGCTTCTAAGAAATAACGAGTTTCCGAAATACCAGCAAATATTTTTCACACAATCTTGTTGATACTTGGTGGTAATGATCAGTACACAAATCCCACTTGGCTCACCAAATTTTGTTCTTCTAGGTTGAAGCGTTCGTCTACAGTAGCAGGTTTTATATTTAGGTTTCTCTCTGTTCTCTCCTATATAGATAGATGAATTTGGAACTCTAAATCCAACATGGTTTGTAGTAGCTCTTTGAAACTTGGCAAAATAAAGGAGTTCTCAGATTTGTCTCTATGGTTTGTTTCCTCTTCAAGTAGCCCTAGGCACAGACTGTGGAAAGCACTTTCATTGAGATGGGTTGTCAAGCTTCTAAGAAATAACGAGTCTCCGAAATACCAGCAAATATTTTTCACACAATCTTGTTGATACTTGGTGGTAATGATCAGTACACAAATCCCACTTGGCTCACCAAATTTTGTTCCAGGTTGAAGCGTTCGTCTACAGTAGCAGTTTTTATATTTAGGTTTCTCTCTGTTCTCTCCTATATAGATAGATGAATTTGGAACTCTAAATCCAACATGGTTTGTAGTAGCTCTTTGAAACTTGACAAAATAAAGGAGGTCTCAGATTTGTCTCTATGGTTTGTTTCCTTTTCAAGTAGCCCTAGGCACAGACTGTGGAAAATCACTTTCATTGAGAGGGGTTCCCAAGCTTCTAAGACATATCGAGTTCCGAAATACCAGCAAATATTTTTTCACCCAAACTTGATGATACTTGGTGGTAATGATCCGCACACAAATCCCACTTGGCTAACCAATTTTTGTTCATCTAAGATGAAGCATTCGCGTACAGTAGCAGTTTTATATTTAGGTTTCCCTCTGTTCTCTCCTATATAGACAGATGAATTTGGAACTCTAAATCAAACATGGTTTGTAGTAGCTCTTTGAAATTTGTCAAAATAAAGGAGTTCTCAGTTTTTTCTCTATGGTTTGTTTCCTCTTAAAGTAGCCCTAGGCACAGACTCGGAAAGTACTTTCATTGAGATTGGTTGCCAAGCTTCTAAGAAATAACGAGTTTCCGAAATACCAGCAAATATTTCTTCACCCAATCTTGATGATACTTGTTGGTAGTGATCAGTACACAAATCCCACTTGCCTCACCAAATTTTGTTCTTCTAGGGTGAAGCGTTCGTCTACAGTAGCAGTTTAATATTTAGGTTTCTCTCTGTTCTCTCCTATATAGATAGATGAATTTGGAACTCTAAATCCAACGTGGTTTGCAGTATCCCTTTGAAACTTGGCAAAATAAAGGAGTTCTCAGTTTTGTCTCTATGGTTTGTTTCCTTTTAAAGTAGCCCTAGGCACAGACTGTGGAAAGCACTTTCATTGAGATGGGTTGTCAAGCTTCTAAGAAATAACGAGTTTCCGATATACCAGCAAATATTTTTAACACAATCTTGTTCATACTTGGTGGTAATGATCAGTACACAAATCCCACTTGGCTCACCAAATTTTGTTCTTCTAGGTTGAAGCGTTCGTCTACAGTAGCAGTTTTTATATTTAGGTTTCCCTCTGTTCTCTCCTATATAGACAGATGAATTTGGAACTCTAAATCCAACATGGTTTGTAGTAGCTGTTTGAAACTTGTCAAAATAAAGGAGTTCTCAGTTTTGTCTCTATGGTTTGTTTCCTCTTAAAGTAGCCCTAGGCACAGACTGTGGAAAGTACTTTCATTGAGATGGTTGCCAAGCTTCTAAGAAATAACGAGTTTCCGAAATACCAGCAAATATTTCTTCACGCAATCTTGATGATACTTGTTGGTAGTGATCAGTACACAAATTCCACTTGCCTCACCAAATTGTGTTCTTCTAGGTTGAAGCGTTCGTCTACAGTAGCAGTTTTATATTTAGGTTTCTCTCTGTTCTCTCCTATATAGATAGATGAATTTGGAACTCTAAATCCAACATGGTTTGCAGTAGCTCTTTGAAACTTGACAAAATAAAGGAGTTCTCAGTTTTGTCTCTATGGTTTGTTTCCTCTTCAAGTAGCCCTAGGCACAGACTGTGGAAAAACACTTTCATTGAGAGGGGTTGCCAAGCTTCTAAGAAATAACGAGTTTCCGAAATACCAGCAAATATTTTTTCACCCAATCTTGATGATACGTGATGGTAATGAAAAGTACACAAATCCCACTTGGCTCACCAAATTTTGTTTTGCTACGTTGAAGCCTTCGTTTACAGTAGCAGTTTTTATTTTCAGGTTTCACTCTGTTCTCTCCTATATAGATAGATGAATTTGGAACTCTAAATCCAACATGGTTTGTAGTAGCTCTTTGAAACTTGGCAAAATAAAGGAGTTCTCAGTTTTGTCTCTATGGTTTGTTTCCTTTTAAAGTAGCCCTAGGCACAGACTGTGGAAAGCACTTTCATTGAGATGGGTTGTCAAGCTTCTAAGAAATAACGAGTTTCCGAAATACCAGCAAATATTTTTCACACAATCTTGTTGATACTTGGTGGTAATGATCAGTACACAAATCCCACTTGGCTCACCAAATTTTGTTCTTCTAGGTTGAAGCGTTCGTCTACAGTAGCAGTTTTTATATTTAGGATTCTCTCTGTTCTCTTCAATATAGATAGATGAATTTGGAACTCTAAATCCCACCTGGTTTGTAGTAGCTCTTTGAAACTTGACAAAATAAAGGAGTTCTCAGATTTGTCTCTATGGTTTGTTTCCTCTTCAAGTAGCCCTAGGCACAGACTGTGGAAAAACACTTTCATTGAGAGGGGTTGCCAAGCTTCTAAGAAATAACGAGTTTCCGAAATACCAGCAAATATTTTTTCACCCAATCTTGATGATACTTGGTGGTAATGATCAGTACACAAATCCCACTTGGCTCACCAAATTTAGTTCTTCTAGGTTGAAGCGTTCGTGTACAGTAGCAGTTTTTATATTTAGGTTTCCCTATGTTCTCTCCTATACAGATACCTGAATTTGGAACTCTAAATCCAACATGGTTTGTAGTAGCTCTTTGAAACTTGACAAAATAAAGGAGTTCTCAGTTTTGTCTCTATGGTTTGTTTCCTCTTCATGTAGCCCTAAGAACAAACTGTGGAAAAGCACTTTCATTGAGAGGGGTTGCCAAGCTTCTAAGAAATAACGAGTTTCCGAAATACCAGCAAATATTTTTTCACCCAATCTTGATGATACGTGGTGGTAATGATAAGTACAGAAGTCCCACTTGGCTCACCAAATTTTGTTCTTCTAGATTGAAGCGTTCGTCTACAGTAGCAGTTTTTATATTTAGGTTTCACTCTGTTCTCTCATATATAGATAGATAAATTTGGAACACTAAATCCAAAATGGTTTGTAGTAGCTCTTTGAAACTTGACAAAATAAAGGAGTTCTCAGTTTTGTCTCTATGGTTTGTTTCCTCTTCAAGTAGCCCTAGGCACAGACTGTGGAAAGCACTTTCATTGAGATGGGTTGTCAAGCTTCTAAGAAATAACGAGTTTCCGAAATAGCAGCAAATATTTTTTCACACAATCTTGTTGATACTTGGTGGTAATGATCAGTACACAAATCCCACTTGGCTCACCAAATTTTGTCTTCTAGGTTGAAGCGTTCGTCTACAGTAGCAGTTTTTATATTTAGGTTTCTCTCTGTTCTCTCCTATATAGATAGATGAATTTGGAACTCTAAATCCAACATGGTTTGTAGTAGCTGTTTGAAACTTGACAAAATAAAGGAGTTCTCAGATTTGTCACTATGTTTTGTTTCCTCTTCAAGTAGCCCTAGGCACAGACTGTGGAAAAGCACTTTCATTGAAAGGGGTTGCCAAGCTTCTAAGAAATAACGAGTTTCGGAAATACCAGCAAATATTTTTTCACCCAAACTTGATGATACTTGGTGGTAATGATTAGTATACAAATCCCACTTGGCTTACCAAATTTTGTTCTTCTACGTTGAAGCGTTCGTCTACAGTAGCAGTATTTATATTTAGGTCTCCCTCTGTTCTCTCCTATATAGATATATGAATTTGGAACTCTAAATCCAACATGCTTTGTAGTAGCTCCTTGAAACTTGACAAAATAAAGGAGTTCTCAGTTTTGTCTCTATGGTTTTTTTCCTCTTCAAGTAGCCCTAGGCACAGACTGTGGAAAAGCACTTTCATTGAGAGGGGTTGCCAAGCTTCTATGAAATAATGAGTTTCCGAAATACCAGCAAATATTTCTTCACCCAATCTTGATGATACTTGTTGCTAATGATCAGTACACAAATCCCACTTTGCTCACCAAATTTAGTTCTTCTAGGTTGAAGCGTTCCTGTACAGTAGCAGTTTTATATTTAGGTTTCCCTCTGTTCTCTCCTATACAGATAGATGAATTTGGAACTCTAAATCCAACATGGTTTGTAGTAGCTCTTTGAAACTTGACAAAATAAAGGAGTTCTCAGTTTTGTCTCTCTGGTTTGTTTCCTCTTCATGTAGCCCTAGGAACAGACTGTGGAAAAGCACTTTCATTGAGATGGGTTGCCAAGCTTCTGAGAAATATCGAGTTTCCGAAATACCAGCAAATATTTTTTCACCCAAACTTGATGATACTAGGTGGTAATGATCAGCGCACAAATCCCACTTGGCTAACCAATTTTTGTTCATCTAGGATGAAGCATTCGTGTACAGTAGCAGTTTTTATATTTAGGTTTCCCTCTGTTCTCTCCTATATAGACAGATGAATTTGGAACTCTAAATCCAACATGGTTTGTAGTAGCTGTTTGAAACTTGACAAAATAAAGGAGTTCTCAGTTTTGTCTCTATGGTTTGTTTCCTCTTCAAGTAGCCCTAGGCACAGACTGTGGAAAAGCACTTTCATTGAGAGGGTTTGCCAAGCTTCTAAGAAATAACGAGTTTCCGAAATACCAGCAAATATTTCTTCACCCAATCTTGATGATACTTGGTGGTAGTGATCAGTACACAAATCCCACTTGCCTCATAAATTTTGTTCTTCTAGGTTGAAGTGTTCGTCTACAGTAACAGTTTTATATTTAGGTTTCTCTCTGTTCTCTCCTATATAGATAGATGAATTTGGAACTCTAAATCCAACGTGGTTTGCAGTAGCTATTTGAAACTTGACAAAATAAAGGAGTTCTCAGATTTGTCTCTATGGTTTTTTTCCTCTTCAAGTAGCCCTAGGCACAGACTGTGGAAAAGCACTTTCATTGAGAGTGTTTGCCAAGCTTCTAAGAAATAACGAGTTTCCGAAATACCAGCAAATATTTTTTCACCCAAACTTGATGATACTTGGTGGTAATGATTAGTATACAAATCGCACTTGGCTTACCAAATTTTGTTCTTCTAGGTTGAAGCGTTCGTCTACACTAGCAGTTTTTATATTTAGGTTTCCCTCTGTTCTCTCCTATATAGATAGATGAATTTAGAACTCTAAATCCAACATGCTTTGTAGTAGCTCCTTGAAACTTGACAAAATAAAGGAGTTCTCAGTTTTGTCGGTATGGTTTGTTTCCTCTTCAAGTAGCCCTAGGCACAGACTGTGGAAAAACACTTTCATTGAGAGGGGTTGCCAAGCTTCTAAGAAATAACGAGTTTCCGAAATACCAGCAAATATTTTTTCACCCAATCTTGATGATACGTGATGGTAATGAAAAGTACACAAATCCCACTTGGCTCACCAAATTTTGTTTTGCTACGTTGAAGCCTTCGTTTACAGTAGCAGTTTTTATTTTCAGGTTTCACTCTGTTCTCTCCTATATAGATAGATGAATTTGGAACTCTAAATCCAACATGGTTTGTAGTACCTCTTTGAAACTTGGCAAAATAAAGGAGTTCTCAGTTTTGTCTCTATGGTTTGTTTCCTTTTAAAGTAGCCCTAGGCACAGGCTGTGGAAAGCACTTTCATTGAGATGGGTTGTCAAGCTTCTAAGAAATAACGAGTTTCCGAAATACCAGCAAATATTTTTCACACAATCTTGTTGATACTTGGTGTTAATGATCAGTACACAAATCCCACTTGGCTCACCAAATTTTGTTCTTCTAGGTTGAAGCGTTCGTCTACAGTAGCAGTTTTTATATTTAGGTTTCTCTCTGTTCTCTCCTATATAGATAGATGAATTTGGAACTCTAAATCCAACGTGGTTTGTAGTAGCTCTTTGAACCTTGACAAAATAAAGGAGTTCTCAGATTTGTCTCTATGGTTTGTTTCCTCTTCAAGTAGCCCTAGGCGCAGACTGTGGAAAAACACTTTCATTGAGAGGTTTTGCCAAGCTTCTAAGAAATAACGAGTTTCCGAAAAACCAGCAAATATTTTTTCACCCAATCTTGATGATACGTGATGGTAATGAAAAGTACACAAATCCCACTTGGCTTACCAAATTTAGTTCTTCTAGGTTGAAGCGTTCGTGTACAGTAGCAGTTTTTATATTTAGGTTTCCCTCTGTTCTCTCCTATATAGATAGATGAATTTGGAACTCTAAATCCAACATGGTTTGTAGTAGCTCCTTGAAACTTGGCAAAATAAAGGAGTTCTCAGTTTTGTCTCTATGGTTTGTTTCCTTTTAAAGTAGCCCTAGGCACAGACTGTGGAAAGCACTTTCATTGAGATGGGTTGTCAAGCTTCTAAGAAATAACGAGTTTCCGAAATACCAGCAAATATTTTTCACACAATCTTGTTGATACTTGGTGGTAATGATCAGTACACAAATCCCACTTGGCTCACCAAATTTTGTTCTTCTAGGTTGAAGCGTTCGTCTACAGTAGCAGTTTTTATATTTAGGTTTCTCTCTGTTCTCTCCTATATAGATAGATGAATTTGGAACTCTAAATCCAACATGGTTTGTAGTAGCTCTTTGAACCTTGACAAAATAAAGGAGTTCTCAGATTTGTCTCTATGGTTTGTTTCCTCTTCAAGTAGCCCTAGGCGCAGACTGTGGAAAAACACTTTCATTGAGAGGTTTTGCCAAGCTTCTAAGAAATAACGAGTTTCCGAAAAACCAGCAAATATTTTTTCACCCAATCTTGATGATACGTGATGGTAATGAAAAGTACACAAATCCCACTTGGCTTACCAAATTTAGTTCTTCTAGGTTGAAGCGTTCGTGTACAGTAGCAGTTTTTATATTTAGGTTTCCCTCTGTTCTCTCCTATATAGATAGATGAATTTGGAACTCTGAATCCAACATGGTTTGTAGTAGCTCTTTGAAACTTGGCAAAATAAAGGAGTTCTCAGTTTTGTTTCTATGGTTTGTTTCCTTTTAAAGTAGCCCTAGGCACAGACTGTGGAAAGCACTTTCATTGAGAGGGGTTGCCAAGCTTCTAAGAAATAACGAGTTTCCGAAAAACCAGCAAATATTTTTTCACCCAATCTTGATGATACTTGGTGGTAATGATCAGTACACAAATCCCACTTGGCTCACCAAATTTAGTTCTTCTAGGTTGAAGCGTTCGTGTACAGTAGCAGTTTTTATATTTAGGTTTCCCTATGTTCTCTCCTATACAGATACATGAATTTGGAACTCTAAATCCAACATGGTTTGTAGTAGCTCTTTGAAACTTGACAAAATAAAGGAGTTCTCAGTTTTGTCTCTATGGTTTGTTTCCTCTTCATGTAGCCCTAAGAACAAACTGTGGAAAAGCACTTTCATTGAGAGGGGTTGCCAAGCTTCTAAGAAATAACGAGTTTCCGAAATACCAGCAAATATTTTTCACCCAATCTTGATGATACGTGGTGGTAATGATAAGTACACAAGTCCCACTTGGCTCACCAAATTTTGTTCTTCTAGGTTTGAAGCGTTCGTCTACAGTAGCAGTTTTTATATTTAGGTTTCACTCTGTTCTCTCATATATAGATAGATAAATTTGGAACTCTAAATCCAAAATGTTTGTAGTAGCTCTTTGAAACTTGACAAAATAAAGGAGTTCTCAGTTTTGTCTCTATGGTTTGTTTCCTCTTCAAGTAGCCCTAGGCACAGGACTGTGGAAAGCACTTTCATTGAGATGGGTTGTCAAGCTTCTAAGAAATAACGAGTTTCCGAAATAGCAGCAAATATTTTTTCACACAATCTTGTTGATTCTTGGTGGTAATGATCAGTACACAAATCCCACTTGGCTCACCAAATTTTGTCTTCTAGGTTGAAGCGTTCGTCTACAGTAGCAGTTTTTATATTTAGGTTTCTCTCTGTTCTCTCCTATATAGATAGATGAATTTGGAACTCTAAATCCAACATGGTTTGTAGTAGCTGTTTGAAACTTGACAAAATAAAGGAGTTCTCAGATTTGTCACTATGTTTTGTTTCCTCTTCAAGTAGCCCTAGGCACAGACTGTGGAAAAGCACTTTCATTGAAAGGGGTTGCCAAGCTTCTAAGAAATAACGAGTTTCGGAAATACCAGCAAATATTTTTTTCACCCAAACTTGATGATACTTGGTGGTAATGATCAGTATACAAATCCCACTTGGCTTACCAAATTTTTGTTCTTCTACGTTGAAGCGTTCGTCTACAGTAGCAGTATTTATATTTAGGTCTCCCTCTGTTCTCTCCTATATAGATATATGAATTTGGAACTCTAAATCCAACATGCTTTGTAGTAGCTCCTTGAAACTTGACAAAATAAAGGAGTTCTCAGTTTTGTCTCTATGGTTTGTTTCCTCTTCAAGTAGCCCTAGGCACAGACTGTGGAAAAGCACTTTCATTGAGAGGGGTTGCCAAGCTTCTATGAAATAATGAGTTTCCGAAATACCAGCAAATATTTTTTCGCCCAATCTTGATGATACTTGTTGCTAATGATCAGTACACAAATCCCACTTTGCTCACCAAATTTAGTTCTTCTAGGTTGAAGCATTCCTGTACAGTAGCAGTTTTATATTTAGGTTTCCCTCTGTTCTCTCCTATATAGACAGATGAATTTGGAACTCTAAATCCAACGTGGTTTGCAGTAGCCCTTTGAAACTTGGCAAAATAAAGGAGTTCTCAGTTTTGTCTCTATGGTTTGTTTCCTTTTAAAGTAGCCCTAGGCACAGACTGTGGAAAGCACTTTCATTGAGATGGGTTGTCAAGCTTCTAAGAAATAACGAGTTTCCGAAATACCAGCAAATATTTTTAACACAATCTTGTTCATACTTGGTGGTAATGATCAGTACACAAATCCCACTTGGCTCACCAAATTTTGTTCTTCTATGTTGAAGCGTTCGTCTACAGTAGCAGTTTTTATATTTAGGTTTCCCTCTGTTCTCTCCTATATAGACAGATGAATTTGGAACTCTAAATCCAACATGGTTTGTAGTAGCTGTTTGAAACTTGTCAAAATAAAGGAGTTCTCAGTTTTGTCTCTATGGTTTGTTTCCTCTTAAAGTAGCCCTAGGCACAGACTGTGGAAAGTACTTTCATTGAGATTGGTTGCCAAGCTTCTAAGAAATAACGAGTTTCCGAAATACCAGCAAATATTTCTTCACCCAATCTTGATGATACTTGTTGGTAGTGATCAGTACACAAATTCCACTTGCCTCACCAAATTGTGTTCTTCTAGGTTGAAGCGTTCGTCTACAGTAGCAGTTTTATATTTAGGTTTCTCTCTGTTCCCTCCTATATAGATAGATGAATTTGGAACTCTAAATCCAACATGGTTTGCAGTAGCTCTTTGAAACTTGACAAAATAAAAGAGTTCTCAGATTTGTCTCT
The DNA here is from genome assembly GCF_048772815.1 of Callospermophilus lateralis. Lineage (NCBI taxonomy): Eukaryota > Metazoa > Chordata > Mammalia > Rodentia > Sciuridae > Callospermophilus > Callospermophilus lateralis. Next base: position 21,696 of record NW_027517289.1, read on the forward strand.
ATGGTTTGTTTCCTCTTCAAGTAGCCCTAGGCACAGACTGTGGAAAGCACTTTCATTGAGATGGGTTGTCAAGCTTCAAAGAAATAACGAGTTTCCGAAATACCAGCAAATATTTTTCACACAATCTTGTTGATACTTGGTGGGAATGATCAGTACACAAATCCCACTTGGCTCACCAAATTTTGTTCTTCTAGGTTGAAGCGTTCGTCTACAGTAGCAGTTTTTATATTTAGGATTCTCTCTGTTCTCTTCAATAGAGATAGATGAATTTGGAACTCTAAATCCCACCTGGTTTGTAGTAGCTCTTTGAAACTTGACAAAATAAAGGAGTTCTCAGATTTGTCTCTATGGTTTGTTTCCTCTTCAAGTAGCCCTAGGCACAGACTGTGGAAAAACACTTTCATTGAGAGGGGTTGCCAAGCTTCTAAGAAATAACGAGTTTCCGAAATACCAGCAAATATTTTTTCACCCAATCTTGATGATACTTGGTGGTAATGATCAGTACACAAATCCCACTTGGCTCACCAAATTTAGTTCTTCTAGGTTGAAGCGTTCGTGTACAGTAGCAGTTTTTATATTTAGGTTTCCCTATGTTCTCTCCTATACAGATACATGAATTTGGAACTCTAAATCCAACATGGTTTGTAGTAGCTCTTTGAAACTTGACAAAATAAAGGAGTTCTCAGTTTTGTCTCTATGGTTTGTTTTCCTCTTCATGTAGCCCTAAGAACAAACTGTGGAAAAGCACTTTCATTGAGAGGGGTTGCCAAGCTTCTAAGAAATAACGAGTTTCCGAAATACCAGCAAATATTTTTTCACCCAATCTTGATGATACGTGGTGGTAATGATAAGTACACAAGTCCCACTTGGCTCACCAAATTTTGTTCTTCTAGGTTGAAGCGTTCGTCTACAGTAGCAGTTTTTATATTTAGGTTTCCCTATGTTCTCTCCTATACAGATACATGAATTTGGAACTCTAAATCCAACATGGTTTGTAGTAGCTCTTTGAAACTTGACAAAATAAAGGAGTTCTCAGTTTTGTCTCTATGGTTTGTTTCCTCTTCAAGTAGCCCTAGGCACAGACTGTGGAAAGCACTTTCATTGAGATGGGTTGTCAAGCTTCTAAGAAATAACGAGTTTCCGAAATAGCAGCAAATATTTTTTCACACAATCTTGTTGATTCTTGGTGGTAATGATCAGTACACAAATCCCACTTGGCTCACCAAATTTTGTCTTCTAGGTTGAAGCGTTCGTCTACAGTAGCAGTTTTTATATTTAGGTTTCTCTCTGTTCTCTCCTATATAGATAGATGAATTTGGAACTCTAAATCCAACATGGTTTGTAGTAGCTGTTTGAAACTTGACAAAATAAAGGAGTTCTCAGATTTGTCACTATGTTTTGTTTCCTCTTCAAGTAGCCCTAGGCACAGACTGTGGAAAAGCACTTTCATTGAAAGGGGTTTGCCAAGCTTCTAAGAAATAACGAGTTTCGGAAATACCAGCAAATATTTTTTCACCCAAACTTGATGATACTTGGTGGTAATGATCAGTATACAAATCCCACTTGGCTTACCAAATTTTGTTCTTCTACGTTGAAGCGTTCGTCTACAGTAGCAGTATTTATATTTAGGTCTCCCTCTGTTCTCTCCTATATAGATATATGAATTTGGAACTCTAAATCCAACATGCTTTGTAGTAGCTCCTTGAAACTTGACAAAATAAAGGAGTTCTCAGTTTTGTCTCTATGGTTTGTTTCCTCTTCAAGTAGCCCTAGGCACAGACTGTGGAAAAGCACTTTCATTGAGAGGGGTTGCCAAGCTTCTATGAAATAATGAGTTTCCGAAATACCAGCAAATATTTTTTCGCCCAATCTTGATGATACTTGTTGCTAATGATCAGTACACAAATCCCACTTTGCTCACCAAATTTAGTTCTTCTAGGTTGAAGCATTCCTGTACAGTAGCAGTTTTATATTTAGGTTTTCCTCTGTTCTCTCCTATATAGACAGATGAATTTGGAACTCTAAATCCAACGTGGTTTGCAGTAGCCCTTTGAAACTTGGCAAAATAAAGGAGTTCTCAGTTTTGTCTCTATGGTTTGTTTCCTTTTAAAGTAGCCCTAGGCACAGACTGTGGAAAGCACTTTCATTGAGATGGGTTGTCAAGCTTCTAAGAAATAACGAGTTTCCGAAATACCAGCAAATATTTTTAACACAATCTTGTTCATACTTGGTGGTAATGATCAGTACACAAATCCCACTTGGCTCACCAAATTTTGTTCTTCTATGTTGAAGCGTTCGTCTACAGTAGCAGTTTTTATATTTAGGTTTCCCTCTGTTCTCTCCTATATAGACAGATGAATTTGGAACTCTAAATCCAACATGGTTTGTAGTAGCTGTTTGAAACTTGTCAAAATAAAGGAGTTCTCAGTTTTGTCTCTATGGTTTGTTTCCTCTTAAAGTAGCCCTAGGCACAGACTGTGGAAAGTACTTTCATTGAGATTGGTTGCCAAGCTTCTAAGAAATAACGAGTTTCCGAAATACCAGCAAATATTTCTTCACCCAATCTTGATGATACTTGTTGGTAGTGATCAGTACACAAATTCCACTTGCCTCACCAAATTGTGTTCTTCTAGGTTGAAGCGTTCGTCTACAGTAGCAGTTTTATATTTAGGTTTCTCTCTGTTCCCTCCTATATAGATAGATGAATTTGGAACTCTAAATCCAACATGGTTTGCAGTAGCTCTTTGAAACTTGACAAAATAAAAGAGTTCTCAGATTTGTCTCTATGGTTTGTTTCCTCTTCAAGTAGCCCTAGGCACAGACTGTGGAAAGCACTTTCATTGAGATGGGTTGTCAAGCTTCAAAGAAATAACGAGTTTCCGAAATACCAGCAAATATTTTTCACACAATCTTGTTGATACTTGGTGGGAATGATCAGTACACAAATCCCACTTGGCTCACCAAATTTTGTTCTTCTAGGTTGAAGCGTTCGTCTACAGTAGCAGTTTTTATATTTAGGATTCTCTCTGTTCTCTTCAATAGAGATAGATGAATTTGGAACTCTAAATCCCACCTGGTTTGTAGTAGCTCTTTGAAACTTGACAAAATAAAGGAGTTCTCAGATTTGTCTCTATGGTTTGTTTCCTCTTCAAGTAGCCCTAGGCACAGACTGTGGAAAAACACTTTCATTGAGAGGGGTTGCCAAGCTTCTAAGAAATAACGAGTTTCCGAAATACCAGCAAATATTTTTTCACCCAATCTTGATGATACTTGGTGGTAATGATCAGTACACAAATCCCACTTGGCTCACCAAATTTAGTTCTTCTAGGTTGAAGCGTTCGTGTACAGTAGCAGTTTTTATATTTAGGTTTCCCTATGTTCTCTCCTATACAGATACATGAATTTGGAACTCTAAATCCAACATGGTTTGTAGTAGCTCTTTGAAACTTGACAAAATAAAGGAGTTCTCAGTTTTGTCTCTATGGTTTGTTTCCTCTTCATGTAGCCCTAAGAACAAACTGTGGAAAAGCACTTTCATTGAGAGGGGTTGCCAAGCTTCTAAGAAATAACGAGTTTCCGAAATACCAGCAAATATTTTTTCACCCAATCTTGATGATACGTGGTGGTAATGATAAGTACACAAGTCCCACTTGGCTCACCAAATTTTGTTCTTCTAGGTTGAAGCGTTCGTCTACAGTAGCAGTTTTTATATTTAGGTTTCCCTATGTTCTCTCCTATACAGATACATGAATTTGGAACTCTAAATCCAACATGGTTTGTAGTAGCTCTTTGAAACTTGACAAAATAAAGGAGTTCTCAGTTTTGTCTCTATGGTTTGTTTCCTCTTCAAGTAGCCCTAGGCACAGACTGTGGAAAGCACTTTCATTGAGATGGGTTGTCAAGCTTCTAAGAAATAACGAGTTTCCGAAATAGCAGCAAATATTTTTTCACACAATCTTGTTGATACTTGGTGGTAATGATCAGTACACAAATCCCACTTGGCTCACCAAATTTAGTTCTTCTAGGTTGAAGCGTTCGTCTACAGTAGCAGTTTTTATATTTAGGTTTCTCTCTGTTCTCTCGTATATAGATAGATGAATTTGGAACTCTAAATACAACATGGTTTGTAGTAGCTGTTTGAAACTTGACAAAATAAAGGAGTTCTCAGATTTGTCACTATGTTTTGTTTCCTCTTCAAGTAGCCCTAGGCACAGACTGTGGAAAAGCACTTTCATTGAAAGGGGTTGCCAAGCTTCTAAGAAATAACGAGTTTCGGAAATACCAGCAAATATTTTTTCACCCAAACTTGATGATACTTGGTGGTAATGATTAGTATACAAATCCCACTTGGCTTACCAAATTTTGTTCTTCTACGTTGAAGCGTTCGTCTACAGTAGCAGTATTTATATTTAGGTCTCCCTCTGTTCTCTCCTATATAGATATATGAATTTGGAACTCTAAATCCAACATGCTTTGTAGTAGCTCCTTGCAACTTGACAAAATAAAGGAGTTCTCAGTTTTGTCTCTATGGTTTTTTTCCTCTTCAAGTAGCCCTAGGCACAGACTGTGGAAAAGCACTTTCATTGAGAGGGGTTGCCAAGCTTCTATGAAATAATGAGTTTCCGAAATACCAGCAAATATTTTTTCGCCCAATCTTGATGATACTTGTTGCTAATGATCAGTACACAAATCCCACTTTGCTCACCAAATTTAGTTCTTCTAGGTTGAAGGCGTTCCTGTACAGTAGCAGTTTTATATTTAGGTTTCCCTCTGTTCTCTCCTATACAGATAGATGAATTTGGAACTCTAAATCCAACATGGTTTGTAGTAGCTCTTTGAAACTTGACAAAATAAAGGAGTTCTCAGTTTTGTCTCTCTGGTTTGTTTCCTCTTCATGTAGCCCTAGGAACAGACTGTGGAAAAGCACTTTCATTGAGATGGGTTGCCAAGCTTCTGAGAAATATCGAGTTTCCGAAATACCAGCAAATATTTTTTCACCCAAACTTGATGGTACTAGGTGGTAATGATCAGCACACCAAATCCACTTGGCTAACCAATTTATGTTCATCTAGGATGAAGCATTCGTGTACAGTAGCAGTTTTTATATTTAGGTTTCCCTCTGTTCTCTCCTATATAGACAGATGAATTTGGAACTCTAAATCCAACATGGTTTGTAGTAGCTGTTTGAAACTTGACAAAATAAAGGAGGTCTCAGTTTTGTCTCTATGGTTTGTTTCCTCTTAAAGTAGTCCTATGCACAGACTGTGGAAAGCACTTTCATTGAGATTGGTTGCCAAGCTTCTAAGAAATAACGAGTTTCCGAAATACCAGCAAATATTTCTTCACCCAATCATGATGATACTTGGTGGTAGTGATCAGTACACAAATCCCACTTGCCTCATAAATTTTGTTCTTCTAGGTTGAAGTGTTCGTCTACAGTAACAGTTTTATATTTAGGTTTCTCTCTGTTCTCTCCTATATAGATAGATGAATTTGGAACTCTAAATCCAACGTGGTTTGCAGTAGCTATTTGAAACTTGACAAAATAAAGGAGTTCTCAGATTTGTCTCTATGGTTTGTTTCCTCTTCAAGTAGCCCTAGGCACAGACTGTGGAAAAGCACTTTCATTGAGAGGGTTTGCCAAGCTTCTAAGAAATAACGAGTTCCGAAATACCAGCAAATATTTTTTTCACCCAAACTTGATGATACTTGGTGGTAATGATTAGTATACAAATCGCACTTGGCTTACCAAATTTTGTTCTTCTAGGTTGAAGCGTTCGTCTACAGTAGCAGTTTTTATATTTATGTTTCCCTCTGTTCTCTCCTATATAGATAGATGAATTTAGAACTCTAAATCCAACATGCTTTGTAGTAGCTCCTTCAAACTTGACAAAATAAAGGAGTTCTTAGTTTTGTCTCTATGGTTTGTTTCCTCTTCAAGTAGCCCTAGGCACAGACTGTGGAAAAACACTTTCATTGAGAGGGGTTGCCAAGCTTCTAAGAAATAACGAGTTTCCGAAATACCAGCAAATATTTTTTCACCCAATCTTGATGATACGTGATGGTAATGAAAAGTACACAAATCCCACTTGGCTCACCAAATTTTGTTTTGCAACGTTGAAGCCTTCGTTTACAGTAGCAGTTTTTATTTTCAGGTTTCACTCTGTTCTCTCCTATATAGATAGATGAATTTGGAACTCTAAATCCAACATGGTTTGTAGTAGCTCTTTGAAACTTGGCAAAATAAAGGAGTTCTCAGTTTTGTTTCTATGTTTGTTTCCTTTTTAAAGTAGCCCTAGGCACAGACTGTGGAAAGCACTTTCATTGAGATGGGTTGTCAAGCTTCTAAGAAATAACGAGTTTCCGAAATACCAGCAAATATTTTTCACACAATCTTGTTGATACTTGGTGGTAATGATCAGTACACAAATCCCACATGGCTCACCAAATTTTGTTCTTCTAGGTTGAAGCGTTCGTCTACAGTAGCAGTTTTTATATTTAGGTTTCTCTCTGTTCTCTCCTATATAGATAGATGAATTTGGAACTCTAAATCCAACATGGTTTGTAGTAGCTCTTTGAACCTTGACAAAATAAAGTAGTTCTCAGATTTGTCTCTATGGTTTGTTTCCTCTTCAAGTAGCCCTAGGCGCAGACTGTGGAAAAACACTTTCATTGAGAGGTTTTGCCAAGCTTCTAAGAAATAACGAGTTTCCGAAAAACCAGCAAATATTTTTTCACCCAATCTTGATGATACGTGATGGTAATGAAAAGTACACAAATCCCACTTGGCTTACCAAATTTAGTTCTTCTAGGTTGAAGCATTCGTGTACAGTAGCAGTTTTTATATTTAGGTTTCCCTCTGTTCTCTCCTATATAGATAGATGAATTTGGAACTCTAAATCCAACATGGTTTGTAGTAGCTCTTTGAAACTTGGCAAAATAAAGGAGTTCTCAGTTTTGTTTCTATGGTTTGTTTCCTTTTAAAGTAGCCCTAGGCACAGACTGTGGAAAGCACTTTCATTGAGATGGGATGTCAAGCTTCTAAGAAATAACGAGTTTCCGAAATACCAGCAAATATTTTTCACACAATCTTGTTGATACTTGGTGGTAATGATCAGTACACAAATCCCACTTGGCTCACCAAATTTTGTTCTTCTAGGTTGAAGCGTTCGTCTACAGTAGCAGGTTTTATATTTAGGTTTCTCTCTGTTCTCTCCTATATAGATAGATGAATTTGGAACTCTAAATCCAACATGGTTTGTAGTAGCTCTTTGAAACTTGGCAAAATAAAGGAGTTCTCAGATTTGTCTCTATGGTTTGTTTCCTCTTCAAGTAGCCCTAGGCACAGACTGTGGAAAGCACTTTCATTGAGATGGGTTGTCAAGCTTCTAAGAAATAACGAGTCTCCGAAATACCAGCAAATATTTTTCACACAATCTTGTTGATACTTGGTGGTAATGATCAGTACACAAATCCCACTTGGCTCACCAAATTTTGTTCCAGGTTGAAGCGTTCGTCTACAGTAGCAGTTTTTATATTTAGGTTTCTCTCTGTTCTCTCCTATATAGATAGATGAATTTGGAACTCTAAATCCAACATGGTTTGTAGTAGCTCTTTGAAACTTGACAAAATAAAGGAGGTCTCAGATTTGTCTCTATGGTTTGTTTCCTTTTCAAGTAGCCCTAGGCACAGACTGTGGAAAATCACTTTCATTGAGAGGGGTTCCCAAGCTTCTAAGAAATATCGAGTTCCGAAATACCAGCAAATATTTTTTCACCCAAACTTGATGATACTTGGTGGTAATGATCCGCACACAAATCCCACTTGGCTAACCAATTTTTGTTCATCTAAGATGAAGCATTCGCGTACAGTAGCAGTTTTATATTTAGGTTTCCCTCTGTTCTCTCCTATATAGACAGATGAATTTGGAACTCTAAATCAAACATGGTTTGTAGTAGCTCTTTGAAATTTGTCAAAATAAAGGAGTTCTCAGTTTTTTCTCTATGGTTTGTTTCCTCTTAAAGTAGCCCTAGGCACAGACTCGGAAAGTACTTTCATTGAGATTGGTTGCCAAGCTTCTAAGAAATAACGAGTTTCCGAAATACCAGCAAATATTTCTTCACCCAATCTTGATGATACTTGTTGGTAGTGATCAGTACACAAATCCCACTTGCCTCACCAAATTTTGTTCTTCTAGGGTGAAGCGTTCGTCTACAGTAGCAGTTTAATATTTAGGTTTCTCTCTGTTCTCTCCTATATAGATAGATGAATTTGGAACTCTAAATCCAACGTGGTTTGCAGTAGCCCTTTGAAACTTGGCAAAATAAAGGAGTTCTCAGTTTTGTCTCTATGGTTTGTTTCCTTTTAAAGTAGCCCTAGGCACAGACTGTGGAAAGCACTTTCATTGAGATGGGTTGTCAAGCTTCTAAGAAATAACGAGTTTCCGATATACCAGCAAATATTTTTAACACAATCTTGTTCATACTTGGTGGTAATGATCAGTACACAAATCCCACTTGGCTCACCAAATTTTGTTCTTCTAGGTTGAAGCGTTCGTCTACAGTAGCAGTTTTTATATTTAGGTTTCCCTCTGTTCTCTCCTATATAGACAGATGAATTTGGAACTCTAAATCCAACATGGTTTGTAGTAGCTGTTTGAAACTTGTCAAAATAAAGGAGTTCTCAGTTTTGTCTCTATGGTTTGTTTCCTCTTAAAGTAGCCCTAGGCACAGACTGTGGAAAGTACTTTCATTGAGATTGGTTGCCAAGCTTCTAAGAAATAACGAGTTTCCGAAATACCAGCAAATATTTCTTCACCCAATCTTGATGATACTTGTTGGTAGTGATCAGTACACAAATTCCACTTGCCTCACCAAATTGTGTTCTTCTAGGTTGAAGCGTTCGTCTACAGTAGCAGTTTTATATTTAGGTTTCTCTCTGTTCTCTCCTATATAGATAGATGAATTTGGAACTCTAAATCCAACATGGTTTGCAGTAGCTCTTTGAAACTTGACAAAATAAAAGAGTTCTCAGATGTGTCTCTATGGTTTGTTTCCTCTTCAAGTAGCCCTAGGCACAGACTGTGGAAAGCACTTTCATTGAGATGGGTTGTCAAGCTTCAAAGAAATAACGAGTTTCCGAAATACCAGCAAATATTTTTCACACAATCTTGTTGATACTTGGTGGTAATGATCAGTACACAAATCCCACTTGGCTCACCAAATTTTGTTCTTCTAGGTTGAAGCATTCGTCTATAGTAGCAGTTTTTATATTTAGGATTCTCTCTGTTCTCTTCAATATAGATAGATGAATTTGGAACTCTAAATCCCACCTGGTTTGTAGTAGCTCTTTGAAACTTGACAAAATAAAGGAGTTCTCAGATTTGTCTCTATGGTTTGTTCCTCTTCAAGTAGCCCTAGGCACAGACTGTGGAAAAACACTTTCATTGAGAGGGGTTGCCAAGCTTCTAAGAAATAACGAGTTTCCGAAAATACCAGCAAATATTTTTTCACCCAATCTTGACGATACTTGGTGGTAATGATCAGTACACAAATCCCACTTGGCTCACCAAATTTAGTTCTTCTAGGTTGAAGCGTTCGTGTACAGTAGCAGTTTTTATATTTAGGTTTCCCTATGTTCTCTCCTATACAGATACATGAATTTGGAACTCTAAATCCAACATGGTTTGTAGTAGCTCTTTGAAACTTGACAAAATAAAGGAGTTCTCAGTTTTGTCTCTATGGTTTGTTTCCTCTTCATGTAGCCCTAAGAACAAACTGTGGAAAAGCACTTTCATTGAGAGGGGTTGCCAAGCTTCTAAGAAATAACGAGTTTCCGAAATACCAGCAAATATTTTTTCACCCAATCTTGATGATACGTGGTGGTAATGATAAGTACACAAGTCCCACTTGGCTCACCAAATTTTGTTCTTCTAGATTGAAGCGTTCGTCTACAGTAGCCAGTTTTTATATTTAGGTTTCACTCTGTTCTCTCATATATAGATAGATAAATTTGGAACACTAAATCCAAAATGGTTTGTAGTAGCTCTTTGAAACTTGACAAAATAAAGGAGTTCTCAATTTTGTCTCTATGGTTTGTTTCCTCTTCAAGTAGCCCTAGGCACAGACTGTGGAAAGCACTTTCATTGAGATGGGTTGTCAAGCTTCTAAGAAATAACGAGTTTCCGAAATAGCAGCAAATATTTTTTCACACAATCTTGTTGATACTTGGTGGTAATGATCAGTACACAAATCCCACTTGGCTCACCAAATTTTGTCTTCTAGGTTGAAGCGTTCGTCTACAGTAGCAGTTTTTATATTTAGGTTTCTCTCTGTTCTCTCCTATATAGATAGATGAATTTGGAACTCTAAATCCAACATGGTTTGTAGTAGCTGTTTGAAACTTGACAAAATAAAGGAGTTCTCAGATTTGTCACTATGTTTTGTTTCCTCTTCAAGTAGCCCTAGGCACAGACTGTGGAAAAGCACTTTCATTGAAAGGGGTTGCCAAGCTTCTAAGAAATAACGAGTTTCGGAAATACCAGCAAATATTTTTTCACCCAAACTTGATGATACTTGGTGGTAATGATTAGTATACAAATCCCACTTGGCTTACCAAATTTTGTTCTTCTACGTTGAAGCGTTCGTCTACAGTAGCAGTATTTATATTTAGGTCTCCCTCTGTTCTCTCCTATATAGATATATGAATTTGGAACTCTAAATCCAACATGCTTTGTAGTAGCTCCTTGAAACTTGACAAAATAAAGGAGTTCTCAGTTTTGTCTCTATGGTTTTTTTCCTCTTCAAGTAGCCCTAGGCACAGACTGTGGAAAAGCACTTTCATTGAGAGGGGTTGCCAAGCTTCTATGAAATAATGAGTTTCCGAAATACCAGCAAATATTTCTTCACCCAATCTTGATGATACTTGTTGCTAATGATCAGTACACAAATCCCACTTTGCTCACCAAATTTAGTTCTTCTAGGTTGAAGCGTTCCTGTACAGTAGCAGTTTTATATTTAGGTTTCCTCTGTTCTCTCCTGTACAGATAGATGAATTTGGAACTCTAAATCCAACATGGTTTGTAGTAGCTCTTTGAAACTTGACAAAATAAAGGAGTTCTCAGTTTTGTCTCTCTGGTTTGTTTCCTCTTCATGTAGCCCTAGGAACAGACTGTGGAAAAGCACTTTCATTGAGATGGGTTGCCAAGCTTCTGAGAAATATCGAGTTTCCGAAATACCAGCAAATATTTTTTCACCCAAACTTGATGATACTAGGTGGTAATGATCAGCGCACAAATCCCACTTGGCTAACCAATTTTTGTTCATCTAGGATGAAGCGTTCGTCTACAGTAGCAGTTTTTATATTTATGTTTCCCTCTGTTCTCTCCTATATAGATAGATGAATTTAGAACTCTAAATCCAACATGCTTTGTAGTAGCTCTTCAAACTTGACAAAATAAAGGAGTTCTCAGTTTTGTCTCTATGGTTTGTTTCCTCTTCAAGTAGCCCTAGGCACAGACTGTGGAAAAACACTTTCATTGAGAGGGGTTGCCAAGCTTCTAAGAAATAACGAGTTTCCGAAATACCAGCAAATATTTTTTCACCCAATCTTGATGATACGTGATGGTAATGAAAAGTACACAAATCCCACTTGGCTCACCAAATTTTGTTTTGCTACGTTGAAGCCTTCGTTTACAGTAGCAGTTTTTATTTTCAGGTTTCACTCTGTTCTCTCCTATATAGATAGATGAATTTGGAACTCTAAATCCAACATGGTTTGTAGTAGCTCTTTGAAACTTGGCAAAATAAAGGAGTTCTCAGTTTGTCTCTATGGTTGTTTCCTTTTAAAGTAGCCCTAGGCACAGACTGTGGAAAGCACTTTCATTGAGATGGGTTGTCAAGCTTCTAAGAAATAACGAGTTTCCGAAATACCAGCAAATATTTTTCACACAATCTTGTTGATACTTGGTGGTAATGATCAGTACACAAATCCCACTTGGCTCACCAAATTTTGTTCTTCTAGGTTGAAGCGTTCGTCTACAGTAGCAGTTTTTATATTTAGGTTTCTCTCTGTTCTCTCCTATATAGATAGATGAATTTGGAACTCTAAATCCAACATGGTTTGTAGTAGCTCTTTGAACCTTGACAAAATAAAGGAGTTCTCAGATTTGTCTCTATGGTTTGTTTCCTCTTCACGTAGCCCTAGGCGCAGACTGTGGAAAAACACTTTCATTGAGAAGTTTTGCCAAGCTTCTAAGAAATAACGAGTTTCCGAAAAACCAGCAAATATTTTTTCACCCAATCTTGATGATACGTGATGGTAATGAAAAGTACACAAATCCCACTTGGCTTACCAAATTTAGTTCTTCTAGGTTGAAGCGTTCGTGTACAGTAGCAGTTTTTATATTTAGGTTTCCCTCTGTTCTCTCCTATATAGATAGATGAATTTGGAACTCTAAATCCAACATGGTTTGTAGTAGCTCTTTGAAACTTGGCAAAATAAAGGAGTTCTCAGATTTGTCTCTATGGTTTGTTTCCTCTTCAAGTAGCCCTAGGCACAGACTGTGGAAAGCACTTTCATTGAGATGGGTTGTCAAGCTTCTAAGAAATAACGAGTCTCCGAAATACCAGCAAATATTTTTCACACAATCTTGTTGATACTTGGTGGTAATGATCAGTACACAAATCCCACTTGGCTCACCAAATTTTGTTCCAGGTTGAAGCGTTCGTCTACAGTAGCAGTTTTTATATTTAGGTTTCTCTCTGTTCTCTCCTATATAGATAGATGAATTTGGAACTCTAAATCCAACATGGTTTGTAGTAGCTCTTTGAAACTTGACAAAATAAAGGAGGTCTCAGATTTGTCTCTATGGTTTGTTTCCTTTTCAAGTAGCCCTAGGCACAGACTGTGGAAAATCACTTTCATTGAGAGGGGTTCCCAAGCTTCTAAGAAATATCGAGTTCCGAAATACCAGCAAATATTTTTTCACCCAAACTTGATGATACTTGGTGGTAATGATCCGCACACAAATCCCACTTGGCTAACCAATTTTTGTTCATCTAAGATGAAGCATTCGCGTACAGTAGCAGTTTTATATTTAGGTTTCCCTCTGTTCTCTCCTATATAGACAGATGAATTTGGAACTCTAAATCAAACATGGTTTGTAGTAGCTCTTTGAAATTTGTCAAAATAAAGGAGTTCTCAGTTTTTTCTCTATGGTTTGTTTCCTCTTAAAGTAGCCCTAGGCACAGACTCGGAAAGTATTTTCATTGAGATTGGTTGCCAAGCTTCTAAGAAATAACGAGTTTCCGAAATACCAGCAAATATTTCTTCACCCAATCTTGATGATACTTGTTGGTAGTGATCAGTACACAAATCCCACTTGCCTCACCAAATTTTGTTCTTCTAGGGTGAAGCGTTCGTCTACAGTAGCAGTTTAATATTTAGGTTTCTCTCTGTTCTCTCCTATATAGATAGATGAATTTGGAACTCTAAATCCAACGTGGTTTGCAGTAGCCCTTTGAAACTTGGCAAAATAAAGGAGTTCTCAGTTTTGTCTCTATGGTTTGTTTCCTTTTAAAGTAGCCCTAGGCACAGACTGTGGAAAGCACTTTCATTGAGATGGGTTGTCAAGCTTCTAAGAAATAACGAGTTTCCGAAATACCAGCAAATATTTTTAACACAATCTTGTTCATACTTGGTGGTAATGATCAGTACACAAATCCCACTTGGCTCACCAAATTTTGTTCTTCTAGGTTGAAGCGTTCGTCTACAGTAGCAGTTTTTATATTTAGGTTTCCCTCTGTTCTCTCCTATATAGACAGATGAATTTGGAACTCTAAATCCAACATGGTTTGTAGTAGCTGTTTGAAACTTGTCAAAATAAAGGAGTTCTCAGTTTTGTCTCTATGGTTTGTTTCCTCTTAAAGTAGCCCTAGGCACAGAAAGTGGAAAGTACTTTCATTGAGATTGGTTGCCAAGCTTCTAAGAAATAACGAGTTTCCGAAATACCAGCAAATATTTCTTCACCCAATCTTGATGATACTTGTTTGTAGTGATCAGTACACAAATTCCACTTGCCTCACCAAATTGTGTTCTTCTAGGTTGAAGCGTTCGTCTACAGTAGCAGTTTTATATTTAGGTTTCTCTCTGTTCTCTCCTATATAGATAGATGAATTTGGAACTCTAAATCCAACATGGTTTGCAGTAGCTCTTTGAAACTTGACAAAATAAAAGAGTTCTCAGATTTGTCTCTATGGTTTGTTTCCTCTTCAAGTAGCCCTAGGCACAGACTGTGGAAAGCACTTTCATTGAGATGGGTTGTCAAGCTTCAAAGAAATAACGAGTTTCCGAAATACCAGCAAATATTTTTCACACAATCTTGTTGATACTTGGTGGTAATGATCAGTACACAAATCCCACTTGGCTCACCAAATTTTGTTCTTCTAGGTTGAAGCGTTCGTCTACAGTAGCAGTTTTTATATTTAGGATTCTCTCTGTTCTCTTCAATATAGATAGATGAATTTGGAACTCTAAATCCCACCTGGTTTGTAGTAGCTCTTTGAAACTTGACAAAATAAAGGAGTTCTCAGATTTGTCTCTATGGTTTGTTTCCTCTTCAAGTAGCCCTAGGCACAGACTGTGGAAAAACACTTTCATTGAGAGGGGTTGCCAAGCTTCTAAGAAATAACGAGTTTCCGAAATACCAGCAAATATTTTTTCACCCAATCTTGATGATAGTTGGTGGTAATGATCAGTACACAAATCCCACTTGGCTCACCAAATTTAGTTCTTCTAGGTTGAAGCGTTCGTGTACAGTAGCAGTTTTTATATTTAGGTTTCCCTATGTTCTCTCCTATACAGATACATGAATTTGGAACTCTAAATCCAACATGGTTTGTAGTAGCTCTTTGAAACTTGACAAAATAAAGGAGTTCTCAGTTTTGTCTCTATGGTTTGTTTCCTCTTCATGTAGCCCTAAGAACAAACTGTGGAAAAGCACTTTCATTGAGAGGGGTTGCCAAGCTTCTAAGAAATAACGAGTTTCCGAAATACCAGCAAATATTTTTTCACCCAATCTTGATGATACGTGGTGGTAGTGATAAGTACACAAGTCCCACTTGGCTCACCAAATTTTGTTCTTCTAGGTTGAAGCGTTCGTCTACAGTAGCAGTTTTTATATTTAGGTTTCACTCTGTTCTCTCATATATAGATAGATAAATTTGGAACTCTAAATCCAAAATGGTTTGTAGTAGCTCTTTGAAACTTGACAAAATAAAGGAGTTCTCAGTTTTGTCTCTATGGTTTGTTTCCTCTTCAAGTAGCCCTAGGCACAGACTGTGGAAAGCACTTTCATTGAGATGGGTTGTCAAGCTTCTAAGAAATAACGAGTTTCCGAAATAGCAGCAAATATTTTTTCACACAATCTTGTTGATACTTGGTGGTAATGATCAGTACACAAATCCCACTTGGCTCACCAAATTTTGTCTTCTAGGTTGAAGCGTTCGTCTACAGTAGCAGTTTTTATATTTAGGTTTCTCTCTGTTCTCTCCTATATATATAGATGAATTTGGAACTCTAAATCCAACATGGTTTGTAGTAGCTGTTTGAAACTTGACAAAATAAAGGAGTTCTCAGATTTGTCACTATGTTTTGTTTCCTCTTCAAGTAGCCCTAGGCACAGACTGTGGAAAAGCACTTTCATTGAAAGGGGTTGCCAAGCTTCTAAGAAATAACGAGTTTCGGAAATACCAGCAAATATTTTTTCACCCAAACTTGATGATACTTGGTGGTAATGATTAGTATACAAATCCCACTTGGCTTACCAAATTTTGTTCTTCTACGTTGAAGCGTTCGTCTACAGTAGCAGTATTTATATTTAGGTCTCCCTCTGTTCTCTCCTATATAGATATATGAATTTGGAACTCTAAATCCAACATGCTTTGTAGTAGCTCCTTGAAACTTGACAAAATAAAGGAGTTCTCAGTTTTGTCTCTATGGTTTTTTTCCTCTTCAAGTAGCCCTAGGCACAGACTGTGGAAAAGCACTTTCATTGAGAGGGGTTGCCAAGCTTCTATGAAATAATGAGTTTCCGAAATACCAGCAAATATTTCTTCACCCAATCTTGATGATACTTGTTGCTAATGATCAGTACACAAATCCCACTTTGCTCACCAAATTTAGTTCTTCTAGGTTGAAGCGTTCCTGTACAGTAGCAGTTTTATATTTAGGTTTCCCTCTGTTCTCTCCTATACAGATAGATGAATTTGGAACTCTAAATCCAACATGGTTTGTAGTAGCTCTTTGAAACTTGACAAAATAAAGGAGTTCTCAGTTTTGTCTCTCTGGTTTGTTTCCTCTTCATGTAGCCCTAGGAACAGACTGTGGAAAAGCACTTTCATTGAGATGGGTTGCCAAGCTTCTGAGAAATATCGAGTTTCCGAAATACCAGCAAATATTTTTTCACCCAAACTTGATGATACTAGGTGGTAATGATCAGCACACAAATCCCACTTGGCTAACCAATTTTTGTTCATCTAGGATGAAGCATTCGTGTACAGTAGCAGTTTTTATATTTAGGTTTCCCTCTGTTCTCTCCTATATAGACAGATGAATTTGGAACTCTAAATCCAACATGGTTTGTAGTAGCTGTTTGAAACTTGACAAAATAAAGGAGTTCTCAGTTTTGTCTCTATGGTTTGTTTCCTCTTAAAGTAGTCCTATGCACAGACTGTGGAAAGCACTTTCATTGAGATTGGTTGCCAAGCTTCTAAGAAATAACGAGTTTCCGAAATACCAGCAAATATTTCTTCACCCAATCTTGATGATACTTGGTGGTAGTGATCAGTACACAAATCCCACTTGCCTCATAAATTTTGTTCTTCTAGGTTGAAGTGTTCGTCTACAGTAACAGTTTTATATTTAGGTTTCTCTCTGTTCTCTCCTATATAGATAGATGAATTTGGAACTCTAAATCCAACGTGGTTTGCAGTAGCTATTTGAAACTTGACAAAATAAAGGAGTTCTCAGATTTGTCTCTATGGTTTGTTTCCTCTTCAAGTAGCCCTAGGCACAGAATGTGGAAAAGCACTTTCATTGAGAGGGTTTGCCAAGCTTCTAAGAAATAACGAGTTTCCGAAATACCAGCAAATATTTTTTCACCCAAACTTGATGATACTTGGTGGTAATGATTAGTATACAAATCGCACTTGGCTTACCAAATTTTGTTCTTCTAGGTTGAAGCGTTCGTCTACAGTAGCAGTTTTTATATTTATGTTTCCCTCTGTTCTCTCCTATATAGATAGATGAATTTAGAACTCTAAATCCAACATGCTTTGTAGTAGCTCCTTCAAACTTGACAAAATAAAGGAGTTCTCAGTTTTGTCTCTATGGTTTGTTTCCTCTTCAAGTAGCCCTAGGCACAGACTGTGGAAAAACACTTTCATTGAGAGGGGTTGCCAAGCTTCTAAGAAATAACGAGTTTCCGAAATACCAGCAAATATTTTTTCACCCAATCTTGATGATACGTGATGGTAATGAAAAGTACACAAATCCCACTTGGCTCACCAAATTTTGTTTTGCTACGTTGAAGCCTTCGTTTACAGTAGCAGTTTTTATTTTCAGGTTTCACTCTGTTCTCTCCTATATAGATAGATGAATTTGGAACTCTAAATCCAACATGGTTTGTAGTAGCTCTTTGAAACTTGGCAAAATAAAGGAGTTCTCAGTTTTGTCTCTATGGTTTGTTTCCTTTTAAAGTAGCCCTAGGCACAGACTGTGGAAAGCACTTTCATTGAGATGGGTTGTCAAGCTTCTAAGAAATAACGAGTTTCCGAAATACCAGCAAATATTTTTCACACAATCTTGTTGATACTTGGTGGTAATGATCAGTACACAAATCCCACTTGGCTCACCAAATTTTGTTCTTCTAGGTTGAAGCGTTCGTCTACAGTAGCAGTTTTTATATTTAGGTTTCTCTCTGTTCTCTCCTATATAGATAGATGAATTTGGAACTCTAAATCCAACATGGTTTGTAGTAGCTCTTTGAACCTTGACAAAATAAAGGAGTTCTCAGATTTGTCTCTATGGTTTGTTTCCTCTTCAAGTAGCCCTAGGCGCAGACTGTGGAAAAACACTTTCATTGAGAGGTTTTGCCAAGCTTCTAAGAAATAACGAGTTTCCGAAAAACCAGCAAATATTTTTTCACCCAATCTTGAAGATACGTGATGGTAATGAAAAGTACACAAATCCCACTTGGCTTACCAAATTTAGTTCTTCTAGGTTGAAGCGTTCGTGTACAGTAGCAGTTTTTATATTTAGGTTTCCCTCTGTTCTCTCCTATATAGATAGATGAATTTGGAACTCTAAATCCAACATGGTTTGTAGTAGCTCTTTGAAACTTGACAAAATAAAGGAGTTCTCAGTTTTGTCTCTATGGTCTGTTTCCTCTTAAAGTTGTCCTAGGCACAGACTGTGGAAAGCACTTTCATTGAGATGGGTTGCCAAGCTTCTAAGAAATAACGAGTTTCCGAAATACCAGCAAATATTTCTTCACCCAATCTTGATGATACTTGGTGGTAGTGATCAGTACACAAATCCCACTTGCCTCATAAATTTTGTTCTTCTAGGTTGAAGTGTTCGTCTACAGTAACAGTTTTATATTTAGGTTTCTCTCTGTTCTCTCCTATATAGATAGATGAATTTGGAACTCTAAATCCAACGTGGTTTGCAGTAGCTATTTGAAACTTGACAAAATAAAGGAGTTCTCAGATTTGTCTCTATGGTTTGTTTCCTCTTCAAGTAGCCCTAGGCACAGACTGTGGAAAAGCACTTTCATTGAGAGGGTTTGCCAAGCTTCTAAGAAATAACGAGTTTCCGAAATACCAGCAAATATTTTTTCACCCAAACTTGATGATACTTGGTGGTAATGATTAGTATACAAATCGCACTTGGCTTACCAAATTTTGTTCTTCTAGGTTGAAGCGTTCGTCTACAGTAGCAGTTTTTATATTTAGGTTTCCCTCTGTTCTCTCCTATATAGATAGATGAATTTAGAACTCTAAATCCAACATGCTTTGTAGTAGCTCCTTCAAACTTGACAAAATAAAGGAGTTCTCAGTTTTGTCTCTATGGTTTGTTTCCTCTTCAAGTAGCCCTAGGCACAGACTGTGGAAAAACACTTTCATTGAGAGGGGTTGCCAAGCTTCTAAGAAATAACGAGTTTCCGAAATACCAGCAAATATTTTTTCACCCAATCTTGATGATACGTGATGGTAATGAAAAGTACACAAATCCCACTTGGCTCACCAAATTTTGTTTTGCTACGTTGAAGCCTTCGTTTACAGTAGCAGTTTTTATTTTCAGGTTTCACTCTGTTCTCTCCTATATAGATAGATGAATTTGGAACTCTAAATCCAACATGGTTTGTAGTAGCTCTTTGAAACTTGGCAAAATAAAGGAGTTCTCAGTTTTGTCTCTATGGTTTGTTTCCTTTTAAAGTAGCCCTAGGCACAGACTGTGGAAAGCACTTTCATTGAGATGGGTTGTCAAGCTTCTAAGAAATAACGAGTTTCCGAAATACCAGCAAATATTTTTCACACAATCTTGTTGATACTTGGTGGTAATGATCAGTACACAAATCCCACTTGGCTCACCAAATTTTGTTCTTCTAGGTTGAAGCGTTCGTCTACAGTAGCAGTTTTTATATTTAGGTTTCTCTCTGTTCTCTCCTATATAGATAGATGAATTTGGAACTCTAAATCCAACATGGTTTGTAGTAGCTCTTTGAACCTTGACAAAATAAAGGAGTTCTCAGATTTGTCTCTATGGTTTGTTTCCTCTTCAAGTAGCCCTAGGCGCAGACTGTGGAAAAACACTTTCATTGAGAGGTTTTGCCAAGCTTCTAAGAAATAACGAGTTTCCGAAAAACCAGCAAATATTTTTTCACCCAATCTTGAAGATACGTGATGGTAATGAAAAGTACACAAATCCCACTTGGCTTACCAAATTTAGTTCTTCTAGGTTGAAGCGTTCGTGTACAGTAGCAGTTTTTATATTTAGGTTTCCCTCTGTTCTCTCCTATATAGATAGATGAATTTGGAACTCTAAATCCAACATGGTTTGTAGTAGCTCTTTGAAACTTGGCAAAATAAAGGAGTTCTCAGTTTTGTCTCTATGGTTTGTTTCCTTTTAAAGTAGCCCTAGGCACAGACTGTGGAAAGCACTTTCATTGAGATGGGTTGTCAAGCTTCTAAGAAATAACGAGTTTCCGAATTACCAGCAAATATTTTTCACACAATCTTGTTGATACTTGGTGGTAATGATCAGTACACAAATCCCACTTGGCTCACCAAATTTTGTTCTTCTAGGTTGAAGCGTTCGTCTACAGTAGCAGTTTTTATATTTAGGTTTCTCTCTGTTCTCTCCTATATAGATAGATGAATTTGGAACTCTAAATCCAACATGGTTTGTAGTAGCTCTTTGAACCTTTACAAAATAAACCAGTTCTCAGATTTGTCTCTATGGTTTGTTTCCTCTTCAAGTAGCCCTAGGCGCAGACTGTGGAAAAACACTTTCATTGAGAGGTTTTGCCAAGCTTCTAAGAAATAACGAGTTTCCGAAAAACCAGCAAATATTTTTTCACCCAATCTTGATGATACGTGATGGTAATGAAAAGTACACAAATCCCACTTGGCTTACCAAATTTAGTTCTTCTAGGTTGAAGCGTTCGTCTACAGTAGCAGTTTTTATATTTAGGTTTCTCTCTGTTCTCTCCTATATAGATAGATGAATTTGGAACTCTAAATCCAACATGGTTTGTAGTAGCTCTTTGAAACTTGACAAAATAAAGGAGGTCTCAGATTTGTCTCTAAGGTTTGTTTCCTTTTCAAGTAGCCCTAGGCACAGACTGTGGAAAATCACTTTCATTGAGAGGGGTTCCCAAGCTTCTAAGAAATATCGAGTTCCGAAATACCAGCAAATATTTTTTCACCCAAACTTGATGATACTTGGTGGTAATGATCCGCACACAAATCCCACTTGGCTAACCAATTTTTGTTCATCTAAGATGAAGCATTCGCGTACAGTAGCAGTTTTATATTTAGGTTTCCCTCTGTTCTCTCCTATATAGACAGATGAATTTGGAACTCTAAATCAAACATGGTTTGTAGTAGCTCTTTGAAATTTGTCAAAATAAAGGAGTTCTCAGTTTTTTCTCTATGGTTTGTTTCCTCTTAAAGTAGCCCTAGGCACAGACTCGGAAAGTACTTTCATTGAGATTGGTTGCCAAGCTTCTAAGAAATAACGAGTTTCCGAAATACCAGCAAATATTTCTTCACCCAATCTTGATGATACTTGTTGGTAGTGATCAGTACACAAATCCCACTTGCCTCACCAAATTTTGTTCTTCTAGGGTGAAGCGTTCGTCTACAGTAGCAGTTTAATATTTAGGTTTCTCTCTGTTCTCTCCTATATAGATAGATGAATTTGGAACTCTAAATCCAACGTGGTTTGCAGTAGCCCTTTGAAACTTGGCAAAATAAAGGAGTTCTCAGTTTTGTCTCTATGGTTTGTTTCCTTTTAAAGTAGCCCTAGGCACAGACTGTGGAAAGCACTTTCATTGAGATGGGTTGTCAAGCTTCTAAGAAATAACAAGTTTCCGAAATACCAGCAAATATTTTTAACACAATCTTGTTCATACTTGGTGGTAATGATCAGTACACAAATCCCACTTGGCTCACCAAATTTTGTTCTTCTAGGTTGAAGCGTTCGTCTACAGTAGCAGTTTTTATATTTAGGTTTCCCTCTGTTCTCTCCTATATAGACAGATGAATTTGGAACTCTAAATCCAACATGGTTTGTAGTAGCTGTTTGAAACTTGTCAAAATAAAGGAGTTCTCAGTTTTGTCTCTATGGTTTGTTTCCTCTTAAAGTAGCCCTAGGCACAGACTTTGGAAAGTACTTTCATTGAGATTGGTTGCCAAGCTTCTAAGAAATAACGAGTTTCCGAAATACCAGCAAATATTTCTTCACCCAATCTTGATGATACTTGTTGGTCGTGATCAGTACACAAATTCCACTTGCCTCACCAAATTGTGTTCTTCTAGGTTGAAGCGTTCGTCTACAGTAGCAGTTTTATATTTAGGTTTCTCTCTGTTCTCTCCTATATAGATAGATGAATTTGGAACTCTAAATCCAACATGGTTTGCAGTAGCTCTTTGAAACTTGACAAAATAAAAGAGTTCTCAGATTTGTCTCTATGGTTTGTTTCCTCTTCAAGTAGCCCTAGGCACAGACTGTGGAAAGCACTTTCATTGAGATGGGTTGTCAAGCTTCAAAGAAATAACGAGTTTCCGAAATACCAGCAAATATTTTTCACACAATCTTGTTGATACTTGGTGGTAATGATCAGTACACAAATCCCACTTGGCTCACCAAATTTTGTTCTTCTAGGTTGAAGCGTTCGTCTACAGTAGCAGTTTTTATATTTAGGATTCTCTCTGTTCTCTTCAATATAGATAGATGAATTTGGAACTCTAAATCCCACCTGGTTTGTAGTAGCTCTTTGAAACTTGACAAAATAAAGGAGTTCTCAGATTTGTCTCTATGGTTTGTTTCCTCTTCAAGTAGCCCTAGGCACAGACTGTGGAAAAACACTTTCATTGAGAGGGGTTGCCAAGCTTCTAAGAAATAACGAGTTTCCGAAATACCAGCAAATATTTTTTCACCCAATCTTGATGATACTTGGTGGTAATGATCAGTACACAAATCCCACTTGGCTCACCAAATTTAGTTCTTCTAGGTTGAAGCGTTCGTGTACAGTAGCAGTTTATATATTTAGGTTTCCCTATGTTCTCTCCTATACAGATACATGAATTTGGAACTCTAAATCCAACATGGTTTGTAGTAGCTCTTTGAAACTTGACAAAATAAAGGAGTTCTCAGTTTTGTCTCTATGGTTTGTTTCCTCTTCATGTAGCCCTAAGAACAAACTGTGGAAAAGCACTTTCATTGAGAGGGGTTGCCAAGCTTCTAAGAAATAACGAGTTTCCGAAATACCAGCAAATATTTTTTCACCCAATCTTGATGATACGTGGTGGTAATGATAAGTACACAAGTCCCACTTGGCTCACCAAATTTTGTTCTTCTAGGTTGAAGCGTTCGTCTACAGTAGCAGTTTTTATATTTAGGTTTCACTCTGTTCTCTCATATATAGATAGATAAATTTGGAACTCTAAATCCAAAATGGTTTGTAGTAGCTCTATGAAACTTGACAAAATAAAGGAGTTCTCAGTTTTGTCTCTATGGTTTGTTTCCTCTTCAAGTAGCCCTAGGCACAGACTGTGGAAAGCACTTTCATTGAGATGGGTTGTCAAGCTTCTAAGAAATAACGAGTTTCCGAAATAGCAGCAAATATTTTTTCACACAATCTTGTTGATACTTGGTGGTAATGATCAGTACACAAATCCCACTTGGCTCACCAAATTTTGTCTTCTAGGTTGAAGCGTTCGTCTACAGTAGCAGTTTTTATATTTAGGTTTCTCTCTGTTCTCTCCTATATAGATAGATGAATTTGGAACTCTAAATCCAACATGGTTTGTAGTAGCTGTTTGAAACTTGACAAAATAAAGGAGTTCTCAGATTTGTCACTATGTTTTGTTTCCTCTTCAAGTAGCCCTAGGCACAGACTGTGGAAAAGCACTTTCATTGAAAGGGGTTGCCAAGCTTCTAAGAAATAACGAGTTTCGGAAATACCAGCAAATATTTTTTCACCCAAACTTGATGATACTTGGTGGTAATGATTAGTATTCAAATCCCCCTTGGCTTACCAAATTTTGTTCTTCTACGTTGAAGCGTTCGTCTACAGTAGCAGTATTTATATTTAGGTCTCCCTCTGTTCTCTCCTATATAGATATATGAATTTGGAACTCTAAATCCAACATGCTTTGTAGTAGCTCCTTGAAACTTGACAAAATAAAGGAGTTCTCAGTTTTGTCTCTATGGATTTTTTCCTCTTCAAGTAGCCCTAGGCACAGACTGTGGAAAAGCACTTTCATTGAGAGGGGTTGCCAAGCTTCTATGAAATAATGAGTTTCCGAAATACCAGCAAATATTTTTTCGCCCAATCTTGATGATAC
>NW_027517290.1:0-45770 GCF_048772815.1 Callospermophilus lateralis
CACAAGCAAAAACTGCGTAAAACACCTTCATTGGAAAGGTGTGCCAAGCTTCCAAAAAACTACTGGTTTTCTGAATACTCGGCAAAATTTTTTTCATCCGACCTTGATGATCTCTGTGGTAATGATCAGTTTACTAAGTCCACTTAGCTGCCCAATATTCACTCTTCTAGGATGAAGCGTTCGTTACCAGTAACAGTTTGAGTTTTTAGGTTTCACTCTATTATCTCCTATATAGATAGATGTGTTTGGAAGTCTAAATCAAACACGGTTTGTGCAAGCTCTTTGAAACTTGACAAAATAAAGTAGTTCTAAGTTCTGTCTTTGTGGTTTGTTTCCTCTTGAAATAGGCACAAGCAAAGACTGTGTAAAACACATTCATTGGAAAGGTGTGCCAAGCTTCCAAAAAACTACTGGTTTTCTGAATACTCGGCAAAATTTTTTTCATCCGACCTTGATGATCTCTGTGGTAATGATCACTTCACTAAGTCCACTTAGCTGCCCAATATTCACTCTTCTAGGATGAAGCGTTAGTTACCAGTAACAGTTTGAATTTTTAGGTTTCACTCTATTTCCTCCTATACAGATAGATGTGTTTTTTAAGTCTAAATCAAACACGGTTTGTGCTAGCTCCTTGAAACTTGACAAAATAAAGTACTTCTAAGTTCTGTCTTTGTGGTTTGTTTCCTCTTGAAATAGCCACAAGCAAAGACTGCGTAAAACACCTTTATTTTAAAGGTGTTCCAAGCTTCCAAAATGCTACTGGTTTTCTGAATACTCGGCAAATTTTTTTTCATCCGACCTTGATGATCTCTGTGGTAATGATCAGTTCACTAAGTCCACTTAGCTGCCCAATTTTCACTCTTCTAGGATGAAGCGTTCGTTACCAGTAACAGTTTGAATTTTTAGGTTTCACTCTATTTCCTCCTATACAGATAGATGTGTTTTTTAAGTCTAAATCAAACACGGTTTGTGCTAGCTCCTTGAAACTTGACAAAATAAAGTAGTTCTAAGTTCTGTCTTTGTGGTTTGTTTCCTCTTGAAATAGCCACAAGCAAAGACTGCGTAAAACACATTCATTGGAAAGGTGTGCCAAGCTTCCAAAATACTACTGGTTTTCTGAATACTCGGCAAATTTTCTTTCATCCGACCTTGATGATCTCTGTGGTAATGATCAGTTCACTAAGTCCACTTAGCTGCCCAACTTTCACTCTTCTAGGATGAAGCGTTCGTTACCAGTAACAGTTTGAATTTTTAGGTTTCACTCTATTTCCACTTATACAGATAGATGTGTTTTTTAAGTCGAAATCAAACACGGTTTGTGCTAGCTCCTTGAAACTTGACAAAATAAAGTAGTTCTAAGTTCTGTTTTTGTGGTTTGTTTCCTCTTGAAATAGCCACAAGCAAAGACTGCGTAAAACACCTTTATTGGAAAGGTGTTCCAAGCTTCCAAAATACTACTGGTTTTCTGAATACTCGGCAAATTTTTTTTCATCCGACCTTGATGATCTCTGTGGTAATGATCAGTTCACTAAGTCCACTTAGCTGCCCAATTTTCACTCTTCTAGGATGAAGCGTTCGTTACCAGGAACAGTTTGAATTTTTAGGTTTCACTCTATTTCCTCCTATACAGATAGATGTGTTTTTTAAGTCTAAATCAAACACGGTTTGTGCTAGCTCCTTGAAACTTGACAAAATAAAGTAGTTCTAAGTTCTGTCTTTGTGGTTTGTATCCTCTTGAAATAGCCACAAGCAAAGACTGTGTAAAACTCCTTTATTGGAAAGGTGTTCCAAGCTTCCAAAATACTACTGGTTTTCTGAATACTCGGCAAATTTTTTTTCATCCGACCTTGATGATCTCTGTGGTAATGATCAGTTCACTAAGTCCACTTAGCTGCCCAATTTTCACTCTTCTAGGATGAAGCGTTCGTTACCAGTAACAGTTTGAATTTTTAGGTTTCACTCAATTTCCTCCTATACAGATAGATGTGTTTTTAAGTCTAAATCAAACACGGTTTGTGCTAGCTCCTTGAAACTTGACAAAATAAAGTAGTTCTACGTTCTGTCTTTGTGGTTTGTTTCCTCTTGAAATAGGCACAAGCAAAGACTGCGTAAAACACATTCATTTTAAAGGTGTGCGAAGCTTCCAAAAAACTACTGGTTTTCGGAATACTCGGCAAATTTTTTTTCATCCGACCTTGATGATCTCTGTCGTAATGATCAGTTCACTAAGTCCACTTAGCTGCCCAATTTTCACTCTTCTAGGATGAAGCGTTCGTTACCAGTAACAGTTTGAATTTTTAGGTTTCACTCTATTTCCTCCTATATAGATAGATGTGTTTTTTAAGTCTAAATCATACACGGTTTGTGCTAGCTCCTTGAAACTTGACAAAATAAAGTTGTTCTAAGTTCTGTCTTTGTGGTTTGTTTCCTCTTGAAATAGGCACAAGCAAAGACTGCGTAAAACACATTCATTGGAAAGGTGTGCCAAGCTTCCAAAATACTACTGGTTTTCGGAAAACTCGGCAAATTTGTTTTCATCCGACCTTGATGATCTCTGTGGTAATGATCAGTTCACTAACTCCACTTAGCTGCCCAATTTTCACTCTTCTAGGATGAAGCGTTCGTTACCAGTAACAGTTTGAATTTTAGGTTTCACTCTATTTCCTCCTATACAGATAGATGTGTTTTTTAAGTCTAAATCAAACACGGTTTGTGCTAGCTCCTTGAAACTTGACAAAATAAAGTAGTTCTTAGTTCTGTCTTTGTGGTTTGTTTCCTCTTAAAATTGCCACAAGCAAAGACTTCGTAAAACACATTCATTGGAAAGGTGTTCCAAGCTTCCAAAATACTACTGGTTTTCTGAATACTCGGCAAATTTTTTCATCCAGCCTTGATGATCTCTGTGGTAATGATCAGTTCACTAAGTCCACTTAGCTGCCCAACTTTCACTCTTCTAGGATGAAGCGTTCGTTACCAGTAACAGTTTGAATTTTTAGGTTTCACTCTATTTCCTCCTATACAGATAGATGTGTTTTTTAAGTCTAAATCAAACACGGTTTGTGCTAGCTCCTTGAAACTTGACAAAATAAAGTAGTTCTAAGTTCTGTCTTTGTGGTTTGTTTCCTCTTGAAATAGCCACAAGCAAAGACTGTGTAAAACACATTCATTGGAAAGGTGTTCCAAGCTTCCAAAATACTACTGGTTTTCTGAATACTCGGCAAATTTTTTTTCATCCGACCTTGATGATCTCTGTGGCAATGATCAGTTCACTAAGTCCACTTAGCTGCCCAACTTTCACGCTTCTAGGATGAAGCGTTCGTTACCAGTAACAGTTTGAATTTTTAGGTTTCACTCTATTTCCTCCTATACAGATAGATGTGTTTTTTATGTCTAAATCAAACACGGTTTGTGCTAGCTCCTTGAAACTTGACAAAATAAAGTAGTTCTAAGTTCTGTCTTTGTGGTTTGTTTCCTCTTGAAATAGCCACAAGCAAAGACTGTGTAAAACACATTCATTGGAAAGGTGTTCCAAGCTTCCAAAATACTACTGGTTTTCTGAATACTCGGCAAATTTTTTTCATCCGACCTTGATGATCTCTGTGGTAATGATCAGTTCACTAAGTCCACTTAGCTGCCCAATTTTCACTCTTCTAGGATGAAGCGTTCGTTACCACTAACAGTTTGAATTTTTAGGTTTCACTCTATTCCTCCTATGCAGATAGATGTGTTTTTAAGTCTAAATCAAACACGGTTTGTGCTAGCTCCTTGAAACTTGACAAAATAAAGTAGTTCTAAGTTCTGTCTTTGTGGTTTGTTTCCTCTTGAAATAGCCACAAGCAAAGACTGCGTAAAACACCTTCATTGGAAAGGTGTGCCAAGCTTCCAAAAAACTACTGGTTTTCTGAATACACGGCAAATTTTTTTTCATCCGAAATTGATGATCTCTGTGTAATGATCAGTTTACTTAGTCCACTTAGCTGCCCAATATTCACTCTTCTAGGATGAAGCGTTCGTTTCCAGTAACAGATTGAGTTTTTAGGTTTCACTCTATTTCCTCCTATATAGATAGATGTGTTTGGAAGGCTAAATCAAACACGGTTTGTGCTAGCTCCTTGAAACTTGACAAAATAAAGTAGTTCTAAGTTCTGTCTTTGTGGTTTGTTTCCTCTTGAAATAGGCACAAGCAAAGACTGCGTAAAACACATTCATTGGAAAGGTGTGCCAAGCTTCCAAAAAACTACTGGTTTTCGGAATACTCGGCAAATTTTTTTTCATCCGACCTTGATGATCTCTGTGGTAATGATCAGTTCACTAAGCCCACTTAGCTGCCCAATTTTCACTCTTCTAGGATGAAGCGTTCGTTACCAGTAAGAGTTTGAATTTTTAGATTTCGCTCTCTTTCCTCCTATACAGATAGATGTGTTTTTTAAGTCTAAATCAAACACGGTTTGTGCTAGCTCCTTGAAACTTGACAAAATAAAGTAGTTCTAAGTTCTGTCTTTGTGGTTTGTTTCCTCTTGAAATAGCCACAAGCAAAGACTGTGTAAAACACATTCATTGGAAAGGTGTTCCAAGCTTCCAAAATATTACTGGTTTTCTGAATACTCGGCAAATTTTTTTCATCCGACCTTGATGATCTCTGTGGTAATGATCAGTTCACTAAGTCCACTTAGCTGCCCAATTTTCACTCTTCTAGGATGAAGCGTTCGTTACCAGTAACAGTTTGAATTTTTAGGTTTCACTCTATTTCCTCCTATACAGATAGATGTGTTTTTTAAGTCTAAATCAAACACGGTTTGTGCTAGCTCCTTGAAACTTGACAAAATAAAGTAGTTCTAAGTTCTGTCTTTGTGGTTTGTTTCCTCTTGAAATAGCCACAAGCAAAGACTGCGTAAAACACCTTCATTGGAAAGGTGTGCCAAGCTTCCAAAAAACTACTGGTTTTCTGAATACACGGCAAATTTTTTTTCATCTGAAATTGATGATCTCTGTGGTAATGATCAGTTTACTTAGTCCACTTAGCTGCCCAATATTCACTCTTCTAGGATGAAGCGTTCGTTACCAGTAACAGATTGTGTTTTTAGGTTTCACTCTATTTCCTCCTATATAGATAGATGTGTTTGGAAGGCTAAATCAAACACGGTTTGTGCTAGCTCCTTGAAACTTGACAAAATAAAGTAGTTCTAAGTTCTGTCTTTGTGGTTTGTTTCCTCTTGAAATAGGCACAAGCAAAGACTGCGTAAAACACATTCATTGGAAAGGTGTGCCAAGCTTCCAAAAAACTACTGGTTTTCGGAATACTCGGCAAATTTTTTTTCATCCGACCTTGATGATCTCTGTGGTAATGATCAGTTCACTAAGTCCACTTAGCTGCCCAATTTTCACTCTTCTAGGATGAAGCGTTCCTTACCAGTAACAGTTTGAATTTTAGGTTTCACTCTATTTCCTCCTATACAGATAGATGTGTTTTTTAAGTCTAAATGAAACACGGTTTGTGCTAGCTCCTTGAAACTTGACAAAATAAAGTAGTTCTAAGTTCTGTCTTTGTGGTTTGTTTCCTCTTGAAATAGCCACAAGCAAAGACTGCGTAAAACCCCTTTATTGGAAAGGTGTTCCAAGCTTCCAAAATACTACTGGTTTTCTGAATACTTGGCAAATTTTTTTTCATCCGACCTTGATGATCTCTGTGGTAATGATCAGTTCACTAAGTCCACCTAGCTGCCCAATTTTCACTCTTCTAGGATGAAGCTTTCGTTACCAGTAACAGTTTGAATTTTTAGGTTTCACTCTATTTCCTCCTATACAGATAGATGTGTTTTTTAAGTCTAAAGCAAACACGGTTTGTGCTAGCTCCTTGAAACTTGACAAAATAAAGTAGTTCTAAGTTCTGTCTTTGTGGTTTGTTTCCTCTTGAAATAGCCACAAGCAAAGACTGCGTAAAACACCTTTATTGGAAAAGTGTTCCAAGCTTCCAAAATACTACTGGTTTTCTGAATACTCGGCAAATTTTTTTTCATCCGACCTTGATGATCTCTGTGGTAATGATCAGTTCACTAAGTCCACTTAGCTGCCCAATTTTCACTCTTCTAGGATGAAGCGTTCGTTACCAGTAACCGTTTGAGTTTTTAGGTTTCACTCTATTTCCTCCTATACAGATAGATCTGTTTTTTAAGTCTAAATCAAACACGGTTTGTGCTAGCTCCTTGAAACTTGACAAAATAAAGTAGTTCTAAGTTCTGTCTTTGTGGTTTGTTTCCTCTTGAAATAGCCACAAGCAAAGACTGCGTAAAACACATTCATTGGAAAGGTGTGCCAAGCTTCCAAAATACTACTGGTTTTCTGAATACTCGGCAAATTTTTTTTCATCCGACCTTGATGATCTCTGTGGTAATGATCAGTTCACTAAGTCCACTTAGCTGCCCAACTTTCACTCTTCTAGGATGAAGCGTTCGTTTCCAGTAACAGTTTTGAATTTTTAGGTTTCACTCTATTTCCTCCTATACAGATAGATGAGTTTTTTAAGTCTAAATCAAACACGGTTTGTGCTAGCTCCTTGAAACTTGACAAAATAAAGTAGTTCTAAGTTCTGTCTTTGTGGTTTGTTTCCTCTTGAAATAGCCACAAGCAAAGACTGCGTAAAACACCTTTATTGGAAAGGTGTTCCAAGCTTCCAAAATACACTGGTTTTCTGAATACTCGGCAAATTTTTTTTCATCCGACCTTGATGATCTCTGTGGTAATGATCAGTTCACTAAGTCCACTTAGCTGCCCAACTTTCACTCTTCTAGGATGAAGCGTTCGTTACCAGTAACAGTTTGAATTTTTAGGTTTCACTCTATTTCCTCCTATACAGATAGATCTGTTTTTTAAGTCTAAATCAAACACGGTTTGTGCTAGCTCCTTGAAACTTGACAAAATAAAGTAGTTCTAAGTTCTGTCTTTGTGGTTTGTTTCCTCTTGAAATAGCCACAAGCAAAGACTGCGTAAAACACCTTCATTGGAAAGGTGTTCCAAGCTTCCAAAATACTACTGGTTTTCTGAATACTCGGCAATTTTTTTATTTTCCGAACTTGATGATCTCTGTGGTAATGATCAGTTCACTAAGTCCACTTAGCTGCCCAATTTTCACTCTTCTAGGATGAAGCGTTCATTACCAGTAACAGTTTGAGTTTTTAGGTTTCACTCTATTATCTCCTATATAGATAGATGTGTTTGGAAGTCTAAATCAAACACGGTTTGTGCTAGCTCCTTGAAACTTGACAAAATAAAGTAGTTCTAAGTTCTGTCTTTGTGGTTTGATTCCTCTTGAAATAGGCACAAGCAAAGACTGCGTAAAACACATTCATTTTAAAGGTGTGCGAAGCTTCCAAAAAACTACTGGTTTTCGGAATACTCGGCAAATTTTTTTTCATCCGACCTTGATGATCTCTGTCGTAATGATCAGTTCACTAAGTCCACTTAGCTGCCCAATTTTCACTCTTCTAGGATGAAGCGTTCGTTACCAGTAACAGTTTGAATTTTTAGGTTTCACTCTATTTCCTCCTATATAGATAGATGTGTTTTTTAAGTCTAAATCATACACGGTTTGTGCTAGCTCCTTGAAACTTGACAAAATAAAGTAGTTCTAAGTTCTGTCTTTGTGGTTTGTTTCCTCTTGAAATAGGCACAAGCAAAGACTGCGTAAAACACATTCATTGGAAAGGTGTGCCAAGCTTCCAAAAAACTACTGGTTTTCGGAAAACTCGGCAAATTTGTTTTCATCCGACCTTGATGATCTCTGTGGTAATGATCAGTTCACTAACTCCACTTAGCTGCCCAATTTTCACTCTTCTAGGATGAAGCGTTCGTTACCAGTAACAGTTTGAATTTTTAGGTTTCACTCTATTTCCTCCTATACAGATAGATGTGTTTTTTAAGTCTAAATCAAACACGGTTTGTGCTAGCTCCTTGAAACTTGACAAAATAAAGTAGTTCTAAGTTCTGTCTTTGTGGTTTGTTTCCTCTTGAAATAGGCACAAGCAAAGACTGCGTAAAACACATTCATTGGAAAGGTGTTCCAAGCTTCCAAAATACTACTGGTTTTCTGAATACTCGGCAAATTTATTTTCATCCGACCTTGATGATCTCTGTGGTAATGATCAGTTCGCTAAGTCCACTTAGCTGCCCAATTTTCACTCTTCTAGGATGAAGCGTTCGTTACCAGTAACAGTTTGAATTTTTAGGTTTCACTCTATTTCCTCCTATACAGATAGATATGTTTTTTAAGTATAAATCAAACACGGTTTGTGCTAGCTCCTTGAAACTTGACAAAATAAAATAGTTCTAAGTTCTGTCTTTGTGGTTTGTTTAATCTTGAAATAGCCACAAGCAAAGACTGCGTAAAACACATTCATTGGAAAGGTGTGCCAAGCTTCCAAAAAACAACTGGTTTTCGGAATACTCGGCAAATTTTTTTTCATCCGAACTTGATGATCTCTGTGGTAATGATCAGTTCACTAACTCCACTTAGCTGTCCAATTTTCACTCTTCTAGGATGAAGCGTTCGTTACCAGTAACAGTTTGAATTTTTAGGTTTCACTCTATTTCCTCCTATACAGATAGATGTGTTTTTTAAGTCTAAATCAAACACGGTTTGTGCTAGCTCCTTGAAACTTGACAAAATAAAGTAGTTCTAAGTTCTGTCTTTGTGGTTTGTTTCCTCTTGAAATAGCCACAAGCAAACACTGCGTAAAACACCTTTATTGGAAAGGTGTTCCAAGCTACCAAAATACTACCGGTTTTCTGAATACTCGGCAAATTTATTTTCATCCGACCTTGATGATCTCTGTGGTAATGACCAGTTCGCTAAGTCCACGTTGCTGCCCAATTTTCACTCTTCTAGGATGAAGCGTTCGTTACCAGTAACAGTTTGAATTTTTAGGTTTCACTCTATTTCCTCCTATACAGATAGATGTGTTTTTTAAGTCTAAATCAAACACGGTTTGTGCTAGCTCCTTGAAACTTGACAAAATAAAGTAGTTCTAAGTTCTGTCTTTGTGGTTTGTTT
This sequence comes from Callospermophilus lateralis, assembly GCF_048772815.1. Lineage (NCBI taxonomy): Eukaryota > Metazoa > Chordata > Mammalia > Rodentia > Sciuridae > Callospermophilus > Callospermophilus lateralis. The sequence goes on from NW_027517290.1 coordinate 9,047, forward strand.
CCTCATGAAATAGGCACAAGCAAAGACTGCGTAAAACACATTCATTGGAAAGGTGTGCCAAGCTTCCAAAAAACTACTGGTTTTCGGAAAACTCGGCAAATTTGTTTTCATCCGACCTTGATGATCTCTGTGGTAATGATCAGTTCACTAACTCCACTTAGCTGCCCAATTTTCACTCTTCTAGGATGAAGCGTTCGTTACCAGTAACAGTTTGAATTTTTAGGTTTCACTCTATTTCCTCCTATACAGATAGATGTGTTTTTTAAGTCTAAATCAAACACGGTTTGTGCTAGCTCCTTGAAACTTGACAAAATAAAGTAGTTCTAAGTTCTGTCTTTGTGGTTTGTTTCCTCTTGAAATAGGCACAAGCAAAGACTGCGTAAAACACATTCATTGGAAAGGTGTTCCAAGCTTCCAAAATACTACTGGTTTTCTGAATACTCGGCAAATTTATTTTCATCCGACCTTGATGATCTCTGTGGTAATGATCAGTTCGCTAAGTCCACTTAGCTGCCCAATTTTCACTCTTCTAGGATGAAGCGTTCGTTACCAGTAACAGTTTGAATTTTTAGGTTTCACTCTATTTCCTCCTATACAGATAGATATGTTTTTTAAGTCTAAATCAAACCCGGTTTGTGCTAGCTCCTTGAAACTTGACAAAATAAAATAGTTCTAAGTTCTGTCTTTGTGGTTTGTTTAATCTTGAAATAGCCACAAGCAAAGACTGCGTAAAACACATTCATTGGAAAGGTGTGCCAAGCTTCCAAAAAACAACTGGTTTTCGGAATACTCGGCAAATTTTTTTTCATCCGACCTTGATGATCTCTGTGGTAATGATCAGTTCACTAACTCCACTTAGCTGTCCAATTTTCACTCTTCTAGGATGAAGCGTTCGTTACCAGTAACAGTTTGAATTTTTAGGTTTCACTCTATTTCCTCCTATACAGATAGATGTGTTTTTTAAGTCTAAATCAAACACGGTTTGTGCTAGCTCCTTGAAACTTGACAAAATAAAGTAGTTCTAAGTTCTGTCTTTGTGGTTTGTTTCCTCTTGAAATAGCCACAAGCAAACACTGCGTAAAACACCTTTATTGGAAAGGTGTTCCAAGCTACCAAAATACTACCGGTTTTCTGAATACTCGGCAAATTTATTTTCATCCGACCTTGATGATCTCTGTGGTAATGACCAGTTCGCTAAGTCCACGTTGCTGCCCAATTTTCACTCTTCTAGGATGAAGCGTTCGTTACCAGTAACAGTTTGAATTTTTAGGTTTCACTCTATTTCCTCCTATACAGATAGATGTGTTTTTTAAGTCTAAATCAAACACGGTTTGTGCTAGCTCCTTGAAACTTGACAAAATAAAGTAGTTCTAACTTCTGTCTTTGTGGTTTGTTTCCTCTTGAAATAGGCACAAGCAAAGACTGCGTAAAACACATTCATTGGAAAGGTGTGCCAAGCTTCCAAAAAACTACTGGTTTTCGGAAAACTCGGCAAATTTGTTTTCATCCGAACTTGATGATCTCTGTGGTAATGATCAGTTCACTAACTCCACTTAGCTGCCCAATTTTCACTCTTCTAGGATGAAGCGTTCGTTACCAGTAACAGTTTGAATTTTTAGGTTTCACTCTATTTCCTCCTATACAGATAGATGTGTTTTTTAAGTCTAAATCAAACACGGTTTGTGCTAGCTCCTTGAAACTTGACAAAATAAAGTAGTTCTAAGTACTGTCTTTGTGGTTTGTTTCCTCTTGAAATAGCCACAAGAAAAGACTGCATAAAACACCTTCATTGGAAAGGTGTTCCAAGCTTCCAAAATACTACTGGATTTCTGAATACTCGGCAAATTTTTTTTCATCCGACTTTGATGATCTCTGTGGTAATGATCAGTTCACGAAGTCCACTTAGCTGCCCAATTTTCAATCTTCTAGGATGAAGCATTCGTTACCAGTAAGAGTTTGAATTTTTAGGTTTCACTCTATTTCCTCCTAAACAGATAGATGTGTTTTTTATCTAAATCAAACACGGTTTGTGCTAGCTCCTTGAAACTTGACAAATAAAGTAGTTCTAAGTTCTGTCTTTGTGATTTGTTTCCTCTTGAAATAGCCACAAGCAAACACTGCGTAAAACACCTTTATTGGAAAGGTGTTCCAAGCTTCCAAAATACTACTGGTTTTCTGAATACTCGGCAAATTTTTTTTCATCCGACCTTGATGATCTCTGTGGTAATGATCAGTTCACTAAGTCCACTTAGCTGCCCAACTTTCACTCTTCTAGGATGAAGCGTTCGTTACCAGTAACAGTTTGAATTTATAGGTTTCACTCTATTTCCTCCTATACAGATAGATGTGTTTTTTAAGTCTAAATCAAACACGGTTTGTGCTAGCTCCTTGAAACTTGACAAAATAAAGTAGTTCTAAGTTCTGTCTTTGTGGTTTGTTTCCTCTTGAAATAGCCACAAGCAAAGACTGCGTAAAACACCTTCATTGGAAAGGTGTGCCAAGCTTCCAAAAAACTACTGGTTTTCTGAATACTCGGCAAATTTTTTTTCATCCGACCTTGATGATCTCTGTGGTAATGATCAGTTTACTTAGTCCACTTAGCTGCCCAATATTCACTCTTCTAGGATGAAGCGTTCGTTACCAGTAACAGTTTGAGTTTTTAGGTTTCACTCTATTATCTCCTATATAGATAGATGTGTTTGGAAGTCTAAATCAAACACGGTTTGTGCTAGCTCCTTGAAACTTGACAAAATAAAGTAGTTCTAAGTTCTGTCTTTGTGGTTTGTTTCCTCTTGAAATAGGCACAAGCAAAGACTGCGTAAAACACATTCATTGGAAAGGTGTTCCAAGCTTCCAAAATACTACTGGTTTTCTGAATACTCGGCAAATTTTTTTTCATCCGACCTTGATGAACTCTGTGGTAATGATCAGTTCACTAAGTCCACTTAGCTTCCCAACTTTCACTCTTCTAGGATGAAGCGTTCGTTACCAGTAACAGTTTGAATTTTTAGGTTTCACTCTATTTCCTCCTATACAGATAGATGTGTTTTTTAAGTCTAAATCAAACACGGTTTGTGCTAGCTCCTTGAAACTTGACAAAATAAAGTAGTTCTAAGTTCTGTCTTTGTGGTTTGTTTCCTCTTGAAATAGCCACAAGCAAACACTGCGTAAAACACCTTTATTGGAAAGGTGTTCCAAGCTACCAAAATACTACTGGTTTTCTGAATACTCGGCAAATTTATTTTCATCCGACCTTGATGATCTCTGTGGTAATGACCAGTTCGCTAAGTCCACTTAGCTGCCCAATTTTCACTCTTCTAGGATGAAGCGTTCGTTTCCAGTAACAGTTTGAATTTTTAGGTTTCACTCTATTTCCTCCTATACAGATAGATGTGTTTTTTAAGTCTAAATCAAACACGGTTTGTGCTAGCTCCTTGAAACTTGACAAAATAAAGTAGTTGTTAGTTCTGTCTTTGTGGTTTGTTTCCTCTTGAAATAGGCACAAGCAAAGACTGCGTAAAACACATTCATTGGAAAGGTGTGCCAAGCTTCCAAAAAACTACTGGTTTTCGGAAAACTCGGCAAATTTGTTTTCATCCGACCTTGATGATCTCTGTGGTAATGATCAGTTCACTAACTCCACTTAGCTGCCCAATTTTCACTCTTCTAGGATGAAGCGTTCGTTACCAGTAACAGTTTGAATTTTTAGGTTTCACTCTATTTCCTCCTATACAGATAGATGTGTTTGGAAGTCTAAATCAAACACGGTTTGTGCTATCTCCTTGAAACTTGACAAAATAAAGTAGTTCTAAGTTCTGTCTTTGTGGTTTGTTTCCTCTTGAAATAGAAACAAGAAAAGACTGCGTAAAACACATTCATTTGAAAGGTGTGCCAAGCTTCCAAAAAACTACTGGTTTTCGGAATACTCGGCAAATTATTTTTCATCCGACCTTGATGATCTCTGTGGTAATGATCAGTTCGCTAAGTCCACTTAGCTGCCCAATTTTCACTCTTCTAAGATGAAGCGTTCGTTACCAGTAACAGTTTGAATTTTTAGGTTTCACTCTATTTCCTCCTATACAGATAGATGTGTTTTTTAAGTCTAAATCAAACACGGTTTGTGCTAGCTCCTTGAAACTTGACAAAATAAAGTAGTTCTAAGTAATGTCTTTGTGGTTTGTTTCCTCTTGAAATAGCCACAAGCAAAGACTGCGTAAAACACATTCATTGGAAAGGTGTTCCAAGCTTCCAAAATACTACTGGTTTTCTGAATACTCGGCAAATTTTTTTTCATCTGACCTTGATGATCTCTGTGGTAATGATCAGTTCACGAAGTCCACTTAGCTGCTTAATTTTCAATCTTCTAGGATGAAGCATTCGTTACCAGTAAGAGTTTGAATTTTTAGGTTTCACTCTATTTCCTCCTATACAGATAGATGTGTTTTTTATCTAAATCAAACACGGTTTGTGCTAGCTCCTTGAAACTTGACAAAATAAAGTAGTTCTAAGTTCTGTCTTTGTGATTTGTTTCCTCTTGAAATAGCCACAAGAAAACACTGCGTAAAACACCTTTATTGGAAAGGTGTTCCAAGCTTCCAAAATACTACTGGTTTTCTGAATACTCGGCAAATTTTTTTTCATCCGACCTTGATGATCTCTGTGGTAATGATCAGTTCACTAAGTCCACTTAGCTGCCCAACTTTCACTCTTCTAGGATGAAGCGTTCGTTACCAGTAACAGTTTGAATTTATAGGTTTCACTCTATTTCCTCCTATACAGATAGATGTGTTTTTTAAGTCTAAATCAAACACGGTTTGTGCTAGCTCCTTGAAACTTGACAAAATAAAGTAGTTCTAAGTTCTGTATTTGTGGTTTGTTTCCTCTTGAAATAGCCACAAGCAAAGATTGCGTAAAACACCTTCATTGGAAAGGTGTGCCAAGCTTCCAAAAAACTACTGGTTTTCTGAATACTCGGCAAATTTTTTTTCATCCGACCTTGATGATCTCTGTGCTAATGATCAGTTTACTTAGTCCACTTAGCTGCCCAATATTCACTCTTCTAGGATGAAGCGTTCGTTACCAGTAACAGTTTGAGTTTTTAGGTTTCACTCTATTATCTCCTATATAGATAGATGTGTTTGGAAGTCTAAATCAAACACGGTTTGTGCTAGCTCCTTGAAACTTGACAAAATAAAGTAGTTCTAAGTTCTGTCTTTGTGGTTTGTTTCCTCTTGAAATAGGCACAAGCAAAGACTGCGGAAAACACATTCATTGGAAAGCTGTGCCAAGCTTCCAAAAAACTACTGGTTTTCGGAATACTCGGCAAATTTTTTTTCATCCGACCTTGATGATCTCTGTGGTAATGATCAGTTCACTAAGTCCACTTAGCTGCCCAATTTTCACTCTTCTAGGATGAAGCGTTCGTTACCAGTAACAGTTTGAATTTTTAGGTTTCACTCTATTTCCTCCTATATAGATAGATGTGTTTTTTAAGTCTAAATCAAACACGGTTTGTGCTAGCTCCTTGAAACTTGACAAAATAAAGTAGTTCTAAGTACTGTCTTTGTGGTTTGTTTCCTCTTGAAATAGCCACAAGCAAAGACTGCGTAAAACACATTCATTGGAAAGGTGTTCCAAGCTTCCAAAATACTACTGGTTTTCTGAATACTCGGCAAATTTTTTTTCATCCGACCTTGATGATCTCTGTGGTAATGATCAGTTCACGAAGTCCACTTAGCTGCCCAATTTTCAATCTTCTAGGATGAAGCATTCGTTACCAGTAAGAGTTTGAATTTTTCGGTTTCACTCTATTTCCTCCTATACAGATAGATGTGTTTTTTATCTAAATCAAACACGGTTTGTGCTAGCTCCTTGAAACTTGACAAAATAAAGTAGTTCTAAGTTCTGTCTTTGTGATTTGTTTCCTCTTGAAATAGCCACAAGCAAACACTGCGTAAAACACCTTTATTGGAAAGGTGTTCCAAGCTTCCAAAATACTACTGGTTTTCTGAATACTCGGCAAATTTTTTTTCATCCGACCTTGATGATCTCTGTGGTAATGATCAGTTCACTAAGTCCACTTAGCTGCCCAATTTTCACTCTTCTAGGATGAAGCATTCGTTACCAGTAACAGTTTGAATTTTTAGGTTTCACTCTATTTCCTCCTATATAGATAGATGTGTTTTTTAAGTCTAAATCAAACACGGTTTGTGCTAGCTCCTTGAAACTTGACAAAATAAAGTAGTTCTAAGTTCTGTCTTTGTGGTTTGTTTCCTCTTGAAATAGCCACAAGCAAAGACTGCGTAAAACACCTTCATTTGAAAGGTGTGCCAAGCTTCCAAAAAACTACTGGTTTTCTGAATACTCGGCAAATTTTTTTTCATCCGACCTTGATGATCTCTGTGGTAATGATCAGTTTACTTAGTCCACTTAGCTGCCCAATATTCACTCTTCTAGGATGAAGCGTTCGTTACCAGTAACAGTTTGAGTTTTTAGGTTTCACTCTATTATCTCCTATATAGATAGATGTGTTTGGAAGTCTAAATCAAATACGGTTTGTGCTAGCTCCTTGAAACTTGACAAAATAAAGTAGTTCTAAGTTCTGTCTTTGTGGTTTGTTTCCTCTTGAAATAGGCACAAGCAAAGACTGCGTAAAACACATTCATTGGAAAGCTGTGCCAAGCTTCCAAAAAACTGCTGGTTTTCGAAATACTCGGCAAATTTTTTTTCATCCGACCTTGATGATCTCTGTGGTAATGATCAGTTCACTAAGTCCACTTAGCTGCCCAATTTTCACTCTTCTAGGATGAAGCGTTCGTTACCAGTAACAGTTTGAATTTTTAGGTTTCACTCTATTTCCTCCTATATAGATAGATGTGTTTTTTAAGTCTAAATCAAACACGGTTTGTGCTAGCTCCTTGAAACTTGACAAAATAAAGTAGTTCTAAGTTCTGTCTTTGTGGTTTGTCTTCTCTTGAAATAGGCACAAGCAAAGACTGCGTAAAACACATTCATTGGAAAGGTGTTCCAAGCTTCCAAAATACTACTGGTTTTCTGAATACTCGGCAAATTTTTTTTCATCCGACCTTGATGATCTCTGTGGTAATGATCAGTTCACTAAGTCCACTTAGCTGCGCAATTTTCAATCTTCTAGGATGAAGCATTCGTTACCAGTAACAGTTTGAATTTTTAGGTTTCACTCTATTTCCTTTTATACAGATAGATGTGTTTTTTAAGTCTAAATCAAACACGGTTTGTGCTAGCTCCTTGAAACTTGACAAAATAAAGTAGTTCTAAGTTCTGTCTTTGTGGTTTGTTTCCTCTTGAAATAGCCACAAGCAAAGACTGCGTAAAACACCTTTATTGGAAAGGTGTTCCAAGCTTCCAAAATACTAGTGGTTTTCTGAATACTCGGCAAATTTTTTTTCATCCGACCTTGATGATCTCTGTGGTAATGATCAGTTCACTAAGTCCACTTAGCTGCCCAATTTTCACTCTTCTAGGATGAAGCGTTCGTTACCAGTAACAGTTTGAATTTTTAGGTTTCACTCTATTTCCTCCTATACAGATAGATGTGTTTTTTAAGTCTAAATCAAACACGGTTTTTGCTACCTCCTTGAAACTTGACAAAATAAAGTAGTTCTAAGTTCTGTCTTTGTGGTTTGTTTCCTCTTGAAATAGCCACAAGCAAAGACTGCGTAAAACACATTCATTGGAATGGTGTTCCAAGCTTCCAAAATACTACTGGTTTTCTGAATACTCGGCAAATTTTTTTTCATCCGACCTTGATGATCTCTGTGATAATGATCAGTTCACTAAGTTCACTTAGCTGCCCAATTTTCACTCTTCTAGGATGAAGTGTTCGTTACCAGTAACAGTTTGAATTTTTAGGTTTCACTCTATTTCCTTTTATACAGATAGATGTGTTTTTTAAGTCTAAATCAAACACGGTTTGTGCTAGCTCCTTGAAACTTGACAAAATAAAGTAGTTCTAAGTTCTGTCTTTGTGGTTTGTTTCCTCTTGAAATATCCACAAGCAAAAACTGCATAAAACACCTTCATTGGAAAGGTGTGCCAAGCTTCCAAAAAACTATTGGTTTTCTGAATACTAGGCAAATTTTTTTTCATCCGACCTTGATGATCTCTGTGGTAATGATCAGTTTACTTAGTCCACTTAGCTGCCCAATATTCACTCTTCTAGGATGAAGCGTTCGTTACCAGTAACAGCTTGAGTTTTTAGGTTTCACTCTATTTCCTCCTATATATATAGATGTGTTTGGAAGTCTAAATCAAACACGGTTTGTGCTAGCTCCTTGAAACTTGACAAAATAAAGTAGTTCTTAGTTCTGTCTTTGTGGTTTGTTTCCTCTTGAAATAGCCACAAGCAAAGACTGCGTAAAACACCTTTATTGGAAAGGTGTTCCAAGCTTCCAAAATACTACTGGTTTTCTGAATACTCGGCAAATTTTTTTTCATCCGACCTTGATGATCTCTGTGGTAATGATCAGTTCACTAAGTCCACTTACCTGCCCAATTTTCACTCTTCTAGGATGAAGCGTTCGTTTCCAGTAACAGTTTGAATTTTTAGGTTTCACTCTATTTCCTCCTATACAGATAGATGTGTTTTTTAAGTCTAAATCAAACACGGTTTGTGCTAGCTCCTTGAAACTTGACAAAATAAAGTAGTTCTAAGTTCTGTCTTTGTGGTTTGTTTCCTCTTGAAATAGCCACAAGCAAAGACTGCGTAAAACACCTTCATTGGAAAGGTGTGCCAAGCTTCTAAAAAACTACTGGTTTTCTGAATACTAGGCAAATTTTTTTTCATCCGACCTTGATGATCTCTGTGGTAATGATCAGTTTACTTAGTCAACTTAGCTGCCCAATATTCACTCTTCTAGGATGAATCGTTCGTTACCAGTAACAGTTTGAGTTTTTAGGTTTCACTCTATTATCTCCTATATAGATAGATGTGTTTGGAAGTCTAAATCAAACACAGTTTGTGCTAGCTCCTTGAAACTTGACAAAATAAAGTAGTTCTAAGTTCTGTCTTTGTGGTTTGTTTCCTCTTGAAATAGAAACAAGCAAACCTGCGTAAAACACATTCATTGGAAAGGTGTGCCAAGATTCCAAAAAACTACTGGTTTTCGGAATACTCGGCAAATTATTTTTCATCCGACCTTGATGATCTCTGTGGTAATGATCAGTTCACTAAGTCCACTTAGCTGCCCAATTTTCACTCTTCTAAGATGAAGCGTTCGTTACCAGTAACAGTTTGAATTTTTAGGTTTCACTCTATTTCCTCCTATACAGATAGATGTGTTTTTTAAGTCTAAATCAATCACGGTTTGTTCTAGCTCCTTGAAACTTGACAAAATAAAGTTGTTCTAAGTTCTGCCTTTGTGGTTTGTTTCCTCTTGAAATAGCCACAAGCAAAGACTGCGTAAAACATATTCATTGGAAAGGTGTGCCAAGCTTCCAAAAAACTACTGGTTTTCGAAAAACTCGGCAAATTTGTTTTCATCCGACCTTGATGATCTCTGTGGTAATGATCAGTTCACTAACTCCACTAAGCTGCCCAATTTTCACTCTTCTAGGATGAAGCGTTCGTTACCAGTAACAGTTTGAATTTTTGGGTTTCACTCTATTTCCTCCTATACAGATAGATGTGTTTTTTAAGTCTAAATGAAACACGGTTTGTGCTAGCTCCTTGAAACTTGACAAAATAAAGTAGTTCTAAGTACTGTCTTTGTGGTTTGTTTCCTCTTGAAATAGCCACAAGCAAAGACTGCGTAAAACACATTCATTGGAAAGGTGTTCCAAGCTTCCAAAATACTACTGGTTTTCTGAATACTCGGCAAATTTTTTTTCATCCGACCTTGATGATCTCTGTGGTAATGATCAGTTCACGAAGTCCACTTAGCTGCCCAATTTTCAATCTTCTAGGATGAAGCATTCGTTACCAGTAAGAGTTTGAATTTTTAGGTTTCACTCTATTTCCTCCTATACAGATAGATGTGTTTTTTATCTAAATCAAACACGGTTTGTGCTAGCTCCTTGAAACTTGACAAAATAAAGTAGTTCTAAGTTCTGTCTTTGTGGTTTGTTTCCTCTTGAAATAGCCACAAGCAAAGACTGCGTAAAACACCTTCATTGGAAAGGTGTGCCAAGCTTCCAAAAAACTACTGGTTTTCTGAATACTCGGCAAATTTTTTTTCATCCGACCTTGATGATCTCTGTGGTAATGATCAGTTTACTTAGTCCACTTAGCTGCCCAATTTTCACTCTTCTAGGATGAAGCGTTCGTTTCCAGTAACAGTTTGAATTTTTAGGTTTCACTCTATTTCCTCCTATACAGATAGATGTGTTTTTTAAGTCTAAATCAAACACGGTTTGTGCTAGCTCCTTGAAACTTGAGAAAATAAAGTAGTTGTTAGTTCTGTCTTTGTGGTTTGTTTCCTCTTGAAATAGGCACAAGCAAAGACTGCGTAAAACACATTCATTGGAAAGGTGTGCCAAGCTTCCAAAAAACTACTGGTTTTCGGAAAACTCGGCAAATTTGTTTTCATCCGACCTTGATGATCTCTGTGGTAATGATCAGTTCACTAACTCCACTTAGCTGCCCAATTTTCACTCTTCTAGGATGAAGCGTTCGTTACCAGTAACAGTTTGAATTTTTAGGTTTCACTCTATTTCCTCCTATACAGATAGATGTGTTTGGAAGTCTAAATCAAACACGGTTTGTGCTAGCTCCTTGAAACTTGACAAAATAAAGTAGTTCTAAGTTCTGTCTTTGTGGTTTGTTTCCTCTTGAAATAGAAACAAGCAAAGACTGCGTAAAACACATTCATTTGAAAGGTGTGCCAAGCTTCCAAAAAACTACTGGTTTTCGGAATACTCGGCAAATTATTTTTCATCCTACCTTGATGATCTCTGTGGTAATGATCAGTTCGCTAAGTCCACTTAGCTGCCCAATTTTCACTCTTCTAAGATGAAGCGTTCGTTACCAGTAACAGTTTGAATTTTTAGGTTTCACTCTATTTCCTCCTATACAGATAGATGTGTTTTTTAAGTCTAAATCAAACACGGTTTGTGCTAGCTCCTTGAAACTTGACAAAATAAAGTAGTTCTAAGTAATGACTTTGTGGTTTGTTTCCTCTTGAAATAGCCACAAGCAAAGACTGCGTAAAACACATTCATTGGAAAGGTGTTCCAAGCTTCCAAAATACTACTGGTTTTCTGAATACTCGGCAAATTTTTTTTCATCCGACCTTGATGATCTCTGTGGTAATGATCAGTTCACTAAGTCCACTTAGCTGCCCAACTTTCACTCTTCTAGGATGAAGCGTTCGTTACCAGTAACAGTTTGAATTTTTAGGTTTCACTCTATTTCCTCCTATACAGATAGATGTGTTTTTTAAGTCTAAATCAAACACGGTTTGAGCTAGCTCCTTGAAACTTGACAAAATAAAGTAGTTCTAAGTTCTGTCTTTGTGGTTTGTTTCCTCTTGAAATAGCCACAAGCAAAGATTGCGTAAAACACCTTCATTGGAAAGGTGTGCCAAGCTTCCAAAAAACTACTGGTTTTCTGAATACTCGGCAAATTTTTTATCGTCCGACCTTGATGATCTCTGTGGTAATGATCAGTTTACTTAGTCCACTTAGCTGCCCAATATTCACTCTTCTAGGATGAAGCGTTCGTTACCAGTAACAGTTTGAGTTTTTAGGTTTCACTCTATTATCTCCTATATAGATAGATGTGTTTGGAAGTCTAAATCAAACACGGTTTGTGCTAGCTCCTTGAAACTTGACAAAATAAAGTAGTTCTAAGTTCTGTCTTTGTGGTTTGTTTCCTCTTGAAATAGGCACAAGCAAAGACTGCGTAAAACACATTCATTGGAAAGCTGTGCCAAGCTTCCAAAAAACTACTGGTTTTCGGAATACTCGGCAAATTTTTTTTCATCCGACCTTGATGATCTCTCTGGTAATGATCAGTTCACTAAGTCCACTTAGCTGCCCAATTTTCACTCTTCTAGGATGAAGCGTTCGTTACCAGTAACAGTTTGAATTTTTAGGTTTCACTCTATTTCCTCCTATATAGATAGATGTGTTTTTTAAGTCTAAATCAAACACGGTTTGTGCTAGCTCCTTGAAACTTGACAAAATAAAGTAGTTCTAAGTACTCTCTTTGTGGTTTGTTTCCTCTTGAAATAGCCACAAGCAAAGACTGCGTAAAAACACATTCATTGGAAAGGTGTTCCAAGCTTCCAAAATACTACTGGTTTTCTGAATACTCGGCAAATTTTTTTTCATCCGACCTTGATGATCTCTGTGGTAATGATCAGTTCACGAAGTCCACTTAGCTGCCCAATTTTCAATCTTCTAGGATGAAGCATTCGTTACCAGTAAGAGTTTGAAATTTTAGGTTTCACTCTATTTCCTCCTATACAGATAGATGTGTTTTTTATCTAAATCAAACACGGTTTGTGCTAGCTCCTTGAAACTTGACAAAATAAAGTAGTTCTAAGTTCTGTCTTTGTGATTTGTTTCCTCTTGAAATAGCCACAAGCAAACACTGCGTAAAACACCTTTATTGGAAAGGTGTTCCAAGCTTCCAAAATACTACTGGTTTTCTGAATACTCGGCAAATTTTTTTTCATCCGACCTTGATGATCTCTGTGGTAATGATCAGTTCACTAAGTCCACTTAGCTGCCCAATTTTCACTCTTCTAGGATGAAGCGTTCGTTACCAGTAACAGTTTGAGTTTTTAGGTTTCACTCTATTTCCTCCTATATAGATAGATGTGTTTTTTAAGTCTAAATCAAACACGGTTTGTGCTAGCTCCTTGAAACTTGACAAAATAAAGTAGTTCTAAGTTCTGTCTTTGTGGTTTGTTTCCTCTTGAAATAGCCACAAGCAAAGACTGCGTAAAACAACTTCATTTGAAAGGTGTGCCAAGCTTCCAAAAAACTACTGGTTTTCTGAATACTCGGCAAATTTTTTTTCATCCGACCTTGATGATCTCTGTGGTAATGATCAGTTTACTTAGTCCACTTAGCTGCCCAATATTCACTCTTCTAGGATGAAGCGTTCGTTACCAGTAACAGTTTGAGTTTTTAGGTTTCACTCTATTATCTCCTATATAGATAGATGTGTTTGGAAGTCTAAATCAAATACGGTTTGTGCTAGCTCCTTGAAACTTGACAAAATAAAGTAGTTCTAAGTTCTGTCTTTGTGGTTTGTTTCCTCTTGAAATAGGCACAAGCAAAGACTGCGTAAAACACATTCATTGGAAAGCTGTGCCAAGCTTCCAAAAAACTGCTGGTTTTCGGAATACTCGGCAAATTTTTTTTCATCCGACCTTGATGATCTCTGTGGTAATGATCAGTTCACTAAGTCCACTTAGCTGCCCAATTTTCACTCTTCTAGGATGAAGCGTTCGTTACCAGTAACAGTTTGAATTTTTAGGTTTCACTCTATTTCCTCCTATATAGATAGATGTGTTTTTTAAGTCTAAATCAAACACGGTTTGTGCTAGCTCCTTGAAACTTGACAAAATAAAGTAGTTCTAAGTTCTGTCTTTGTGGTTTGTCTTCTCTTGAAATAGGCACAAGCAAAGACTGAGTAAAACACATTCATTGGAAAGGTGTTCCAAGCTTCCAAAATACTACTGGTTTTCTGAATACTCGGCAAATTTTTTTTCATCCGACCTTGATGATCTCTGTGGTAATGATCAGTTCACTAAGTCCACTTAGCTGCGCAATTTTCAATCTTCTAGGATGAAGCATTCGTTACCAGTAACAGTTTGAATTTTTAGGTTTCACTCTATTTCCTTTTATACAGATAGATGTGTTTTTTAAGTCTAAATGAAATACGGTTTGTGCTAGCTCCTTGAAACTTGACAAAATAAAGTAGTTCTAAGTTCTGTCTTTGTGGTTTGTTTCCTCTTGAAATAGCCACAAGCAAAGACTGCGTAAAACACCTTTATTGGAAAGGTGTTCCACGCTTCCAAAATACTAGTGGTTTTCTGAATACTCGGCAAATTTTTTTTCATCCAACCTTGATGATCTCTGTGGTAATGATCAGTTCACGAAGTCCACTTAGCTGCCCAATTTTCAATCTTCTAGGATGAAGCATTCGTTACCAGTAAGAGTTTGAATTTTTAGGTTTCACTCTATTTCCTCCTATACAGATAGATGTGTTTTTTATCTAAATCAAACACGGTTTGTGCTAGCTCCTTGAAACTTGACAAAATAAAGTAGTTCTAAGTTCTGTCTTTGTGATTTGTTTCCTCTTGAAATAGCCACAAGCAAACACTGCGTAAAACACCTTTATTGGAAAGGTGTTCCAAGCTTCCAAAATACTACTGGTTTTCTGAATACTCGGCAAATTTTTTTTCATCCGACCTTGATGATCTCTGTGGTAATGATCAGTTCACTAAGTCCACTTAGCTGCCCAATTTTCACTCTTCTAGGATGAAGCGTTCGTTACCAGTAACAGTTTGAATTTTTAGGTTTCACTCTATTTCCTCCTATATAGATAGATGTGTTTTTTAAGTCTAAATCAAACACGGTTTGTGCTAGCTCCTTGAAACTTGACAAAATAAAGTAGTTCTAAGTTCTGTCTTTGTGGTTTGTTTCCTCTTGAAATAGCCACAAGCAAAGACTGCGTAAAACAACTTCATTTGAAAGGTGTGCCAAGCTTAAAAAAACTACTGGTTTTCTGAATATTCGGCAAATTTTTTTTCATCCGACCTTGATGATCTCTGTGGTAATGATCAGTTTACTTAGTCCACTTAGCTGCCCAATATTCACTCTTCTAGGATGAAGCGTTCGTTACCAGTAACAGTTTGAGTTTTTAGGTTTCACTCTATTATCTCCTATATAGATAGATGTGTTTGGAAGTCTAAATCAAATACGGTTTGTGCTAGCTCCTTGAAACTTGACAAAATAAAGTAGTTCTAAGTTCTGTCTTTGTGGTTTGTTTCCTCTTGAAATAGGCACAAGCAAAGACTGCGTAAAACACATTCATTGGAAAGCTGTGCCAAGCTTCCAAAAAACTGCTGGTTTTCGGAATACTCGGCAAATTTTTTTTCATCCGACCTTGATGATCTCTGTGGTAATGATCAGTTCACTAAGTCCACTTAGCTGCCCAATTTTCACTCTTCTAGGATGAAGCGTTCGTTACCAGTAACAGTTTGAATTTTTAGGTTTCACTCTATTTCCTCCTATATAGATAGATGTGTTTTTTAAGTCTAAATCAAACACGGTTTGTGCTAGCTCCTTGAAACTTGACAAAATAAAGTAGTTCTAAGTTCTGTCTTTGTGGTTTGTCTTCTCTTGAAATAGGCACAAGCAAAGACTGCGTAAAACACATTCATTGGAAAGGTGTTCCAAGCTTCCAAAATACTACTGGTTTTCTGAATACTCGGCAAATTTTTTTTCATCCGACCTTGATGATCTCTGTGGTAATGATCAGTTCACTAAGTCCACTTAGCTGCGCAATTTTCAATCTTCTAGGATGAAGCATTCGTTACCAGTAACAGTTTGAATTTTTAGGTTTCACTCTATTTCCTTTTATACAGATAGATGTGTTTTTTAAGTCTAAATCAAACACGGTTTGTGCTAGCTCCTTGAAACTTGACAAAATATAGTAGTTCTAAGTTCTGTCTTTGTGGTTTGTTTCCTCTTGAAATAGCCACAAGCAAAGACTGCGTAAAACACCTTTATTGGAAAGGTGTTCCAAGCTTCCAAAATACTAGTGGTTTTCTGAATACTCGGCAAATTTTTTTTCATCTGACCTTGATGATCTCTGTGGTAATGATCAGTTCACTAAGTCCACTTAGCTGCCCAATTTTCACTCTTCTAGGATGAAGCGTTCGTTACCAGTAACAGTTTGAATTTTTAGGTTTCACTCTATTTCCTCCTATACAGATAGATGTGTTTTTTAAGTCTAAATCAAACACGGTTTTTGCTAGCTCCTTGAAACTTGACAAAATAAAGTAGTTCTAAGTTCTGTCTTTGTGGTTTGTTTCCTCTTGAAATAGCCACAAGCAAAGACTGCGTAAAACACATTCATTGGAATGGTGTTCCAAGCTTCCAAAATACTACTGGTTTTGTGAATACTCGGCAAATTTTTTTTCATCCGACCTTGATGATCTCTGTGGTAATGATCAGTTCACTAAGTTCACTTAGCTGCCCAATTTTCACTCTTCTAGGATGAAGTGTTCGTTACCAGTAACAGTTTGAATTTTTAGGTTTCACTCTATTTCCTTTTATACAGATAGATGTGTTTTTTAAGTGTAAATCAAACACGGTTTGTGCTAGCTCCTTGAAACTTGACAAAATAAAGTAGTTCTAAGTTCTGTCTTTGTGGTTTGTTTCCTCTTGAAATAGCCACAAGCAAAAACTGCGTAAAACACCTTCATTGGAAAGGTGTGCCCAGCTTCCAAAAAACTATTGGTTTTCTGAATACTAGGCAAATTTTTTTTCATCCGACCTTGATGATCTCTGTGGTAATGATCAGTTTACTTAGTCCACTTAGCTGCCCAATATTCACTCTTCTAGGATGAAGCGTTCGTTACCAGTAACAGCTTGAGTTTTTAGGTTTCACTCTATTTCCTCCTATATATATAGATGTGTTTGGAAGTCTAAATCAAACACGGTTTGTGCTAGCTCCTTGAAACTTGACAAAATAAAGTAGTTCTTAGTTCTGTCTTTGTGGTTTGTTTCCTCTTGAAATAGCCACAAGCAAAGACTGCGTAAAACACCTTTATTGGAAAGGTGTTCCAAGCTTCCAAAATACTACTGGTTTTCTGAATACTCGGCAAATTTTTTTTCATCCGACCTTGATGATCTCTGTGGTAATGATCAGTTCACTAAGTCCACTTACCTGCCCAATTTTCACTCTTCTAGGATGAAGCGTTCGTTTCCAGTAACAGTTTGAATTTATAGGTTTCACCTATTTCCTCCTATACAGATAGATGTGTTTTTTAAGTCTAAATCAAACACGGTTTGTGCTAGCTCCTTGAAACTTGACAAAATAAAGTAGTTCTAAGTTCTGTCTTTGTGGTTTGTTTCCTCTTGAAATAGCCACAAGCAAAGACTGCGTAAAACACCTTCATTGGAAAGGTGTGCCAAGCTTCTAAAAAACTACTGGTTTTCTGAATACTAGGCAAATTTTTTAACATCCGACCTTGATGATCTCTGTGGTAATGATCAGTTTACTTAGTCAACTTAGCTGCCCAATATTCACTCTTCTAGGATGAATCGTTCGTTACCAGTAACAGTTTGAGTTTTTAGGTTTCACTCTATTATCTCCTATATAGATAGATGTGTTTGGAAGTCTAAATCAAACACAGTTTGTGCTAGCTCCTTGAAACTTGACAAAATAAAGTAGTTCTAAGTTCTGTCTTTGTGGTTTGTTTCCTCTTGAAATAGAAACAAGCAAACCTGCGTAAAACACATTCATTGGAAAGGTGTGCCAAGCTTCCAAAAAACTACTGGTTTTCGGAATACTCGGCAAATTATTTTTCATCCGACCTTGATGATCTCTGTGGTAATGATCAGTTCACTAAGTCCACTTAGCTGCCCAATTTTCACTCTTCTAAGATGAAGCGTTCGTTACCAGTAACAGTTTGAATTTTTAGGTTTCACTCTATTTCCTCCTATACAGATAGATGTGTTTTTTAAGTCTAAATCAATCACGGTTTGTTCTAGCTCCTTGAAACTTGACAAAATAAAGTTGTTCTAAGTTCTGTCTTTGTGGGTTGTTTCCTCTTGAAATAGCCACAAGCAAAGACTGCGTAAAACATATTCATTGGAAAGGTGTGCCAAGCTTCCAAAAAACTACTGGTTTTCGGAAAACTCGGCAAATTTGTTTTCATCCGAACTTGATGATCTCTGTGGTAATGATCAGTTCACTAACTCCACTAAGCTGCCCAATTTTCACTCTTCTAGGATGAAGCGTTCGTTACCAGTAACAGTTTGAATTTTTGGGTTTCACTCTATTTCCTCCTATACAGATAGATGTGTTTTTTAAGTCTAAATGAAACACGGTTTGTGCTAGCTCCTTGAAACTTGACAAAATAAAGTAGTTCTAAGTACTGTCTTTGTGGTTTGTTTCCTCTTGAAATAGCCACAAGCAAAGACTGCGTAAAACACATTCATTGGAAAGGTGTTCCAAGCTTCCAAAATACTACTGGTTTTCTGAATACTCGGCAAATTTTTTTTCATCCGACCTTGATGATCTCTGTGGTAATGATCAGTTCACGAAGTCCACTTAGCTGCCCAATTTTCAATCTTCTAGGATGAAGCATTCGTTACCAGTAAGAGTTTGAATTTTTAGGTTTCACTCTATTTTCTCCTATACAGATAGATGTGTTTTTTATCTAAATCAAACACGGTTTGTGCTAGCTCCTTGAAACTTGACAAAATAAAGTAGTTCTAAGTTCTGTCTTTGTGATTTGTTTCCTCTTGAAATAGCCACAAGCAAACACTGCGTAAAACACCTTTATTGGAAAGGTGTTCCAAGCTTCCAAAATACTACTGGTTTTCTGAATACTCGGCAAATTTTTTTTCATCCGACCTTGATGATCTCTGTGGTAATGATCAGTTCACTAAGTCCACTTAGCTGCCCAACTTTCACTCTTCTAGGATGAAGCGTTAGTTACCAGTAACAGTTTGAATTTATAGGTTTCACTCTATTTCCTCCTATACAGATAGATGTGTTTTTTAAGTCTAAATCAAACACGGTTTGTGCTAGCTCCTTGAAACTTGACAAAATAAAGTAGTTCTAAGTTCTGTATTTGTGGTTTGTTTCCTCTTGAAATAGCCACAAGCAAAGATTGCGTAAAACACCTTCATTGGAAAGGTGTGCCAAGCTTCCAAAAAACTACTGGTTTTCTGAATACTCGGCAAATTTTTTTTCATCCGACCTTGATGATCTCTGTGGTAATGATCAGTTTACTTAGTCCACTTAGCTGCCCAATATTCACTCTTCTAGGATGAAGCGTTCGTTACCAGTAACAGTTTGAGTTTTTAGGTTTCACTCTATTATCTCCTATATAGATAGATGTGTTTGGAAGTCTAAATCAAACACGGTTTGTGCTAGCTCCTTGAAACTTGACAAAATAAAGTAGTTCTAAGTTCTGTCTTTGTGGTTTGTTTCCTCTTGAAATAGGCACAAGCAAAGACTGCGTAAAACACATTCATTGGAAAGCTGTGCCAAGCTTCCAAAAAACTACTGGTTTTCGGAATACTCGGCAAATTTTTTTTCATCCGACCTTGATGATCTCTGTGGTAATCATCAGTTCACTAAGTCCACTTAGCTGCCCAATTTTCACTCTTCTAGGATGAAGCGTTCGTTACCAGTAACAGTTTGAATTTTTAGGTTTCACTCTATTTCCTCCTATATAGACAGATGTGTTTTTTAAGTCTAAATCAAACACGGTTTGTGCTAGCTCCTTGAAACTTGACAAAATAAAGTAGTTCTAAGTACTGTCTTTGTGGTTTGTTTCCTCTTGAAATAGGCACAAGCAAAGACTGCGTAAAACACAATCATTGGAAAGGTGTTCCAAGTTTCCAAAATACTACTGGTTTTCTGAATACTCGGCAAATTTTTTTTCATCCGACCTTGATGATCTCTGTGGTAATGATCAGTTCACGAAGTCCACTTAGCTGCCCAATTTTCAATCTTCTAGGATGAAGCATTCGTTACCAGTAAGAGTTTGAATTTTTAGGTTTCACTCTATTTCCTCCTATACAGATAGATGGGTTTTTTATCTAAATCAAACACGGTTTGTGCTAGTTCCTTGAAACTTGACAAAATAAAGTAGTTCTAAGTTCTGTCTTTGTGATTTGTTTCCTCTTGAAATAGCCACAAGCAAACACTGCGTAAAACACCTTTATTGGAAAGGTGTTCCAAGCTTCCAAAATACTACTGGTTTTCTGAGTACTCGGCAAATTTTTTTTCATCCGACCTTGATGATCTCTTTGGTAATGATCAGTTCACTAAGTCCACTTAGCTGCCCAACTTTCACTCTTCTAGGATGAAGCGTTCGTTACCAGTAACAGTTTGAATTTATAGGTTTCACTCTATTTCCTCCTATACAGATAGATGTGTTTTTTAAGTCTAAATCAAACACGGTTTGTGCTAGCTCCTTGAAACTTGACAAAATAAAGTAGTTCTAAGTTCTGTCTTTGTGGTTTGTTTCCTCTTGAAATAGCCACAAGCAAAGACTGCGTAAAACACCTTCATTGGAAAGGTGTGCCAAGCTTCCAAAAAACTACTGGTTTTCTGAATACTCGGCAAATTTTTTTTCATCCGACCTTGATGATCTCTGTGGTAATGATCAGTTTACTTAGTCCACTTAGCTGCCCAATATTCACTCTTCTAGGATGAAGCATTCGTTACCAGTAACAGTTTGAGTTTTTAGGTTTCACTCTATTATCTCCTATATAGATAGATGTGTTTGGAAGTCTAAATCAAATACGGTTTGTGCTAGCTCCTTGAAACTTGACAAAATAAAGTAGTTCTAAGTTCTGTCTTTGTGGTTTGTTTCCTCTTGAAATAGGCACAAGCAAAGACTGCGTAAAACACATTCATTGGAAAGCTGTGCCAAGCTTCCAAAAAACTGCTGGTTTTCAAAACACTCGGCAAATTTTTTTTCATCCGACCTTGATGATCTCTGTGGTAATGATCAGTTCACTAAGTCCACTTAGCTGCCCAATTTTCACTCTTCTAGGATGAAGCGTTCGTTACCAGTAACAGATTGAATTTTTAGGTTTCACTCTATTTCCTCCTATATAGATAGATGTGTTTTTTAAGTCTAAATCAAACACGGTTTGTGCTAGCTCCTTGAAACTTGACAAAATAAAGTAGTTCTAAGTTCTGTCTTTGTGGTTTGTTTCCTCTTGAAATAGGCACAAGCAAAGACTGCGTAAAACACATTCATTGGAAAGGTGTTCCAAGCTTCCAAAATACTACTGGTTTTCTGAATGCTCGGCAAATTTGTTTTCATCCGACCTTGATGATCTCTGTGGTAATGATCAGTTCACTAACTCCACTTAGCTGCCCAATTTTCACTCTTCTAGGATGAAGCGTTCGTTACCAGTAACAGTTTGAATTTTTAGGTTTCACTCTATTTCCTCCTATACAGATAGATGTGTTTTTTAAGTCTAAATCAAACACGGTTTGTGCTAGCTCCTTGAAACTTGACAAAATAAAGTAGTTCTAAGTTCTGTCTTTGTGGTTTGTTTCCTCTTGAAATAGCCACAAGCAAAGACTGCGTAAAACACCTTTATTGGAAAGGTGTTCCAAGCTTCCAAAATACTACTGGTTTTCTGAATACTCGGCAAATTTTTTTTCATCCGACCTTGATGATCTCTGTGGTAATGATCAGTTCACTAAGTCCACTTAGCTGCCCAATTTTCACTCTTCTAGGATGAAGCGTTCGTTACCAGTAACAGTTTGAATTTTTAGGTTTCACTCTATTTCCTCCTATACAGATAGATGTGTTTTTTAAGTCTAAATCAAACACGGTTTGTGCTAGCTCCTTGAAACTTGACAAAATAAAGTAGTTCTAAGTTCTGTCTTTGTGGTTTGTTACCTCTTGAAATAGCCACAAGCAAAGACTGCGTAAAACACCTTCATTGGAAAGGTGTGCCAAGCTTCCAAAAAACTACTGGTTTTCGGAATACTCGGCAAATTATTTTTCATCCGACCTTGATGATCTCTGTGGTAATGATCAGTTCACTAAGTCCACTTAGCTGCCCAATTTTCACTCTTCTAGGATGAAGCGTTCGTTACCAGTAACAGTTTGAATTTTTAGGTTTCACTCTATTTCCTCCTATACAGATAGATGTGTTTTTTAAGTCTAAATCAATCACGGTTTGTTCTAGCTCCTTGAAACTTGACAAAATAAAGTTGTTCTAAGTTCTGTCTTTGTGGTTTGTTTCCTATTGAAATAGCCACAAGCAAACACTGCGTAAAACACCTTTATTGGAAAGGTGTTCCAAGCTTCCAAAATACTAGTGGTTTTCTGAGTACTCGGCAAATTTTTTTTCATCCGACCTTGATGATCTCTGTGGTAATGATCAGTTCACTACGTCCACTTAGCTGCCCAATTTTCACTCTTCTAGGATGAAGCTTTCGTTACCAGTAACAGTTTGAATTTTTAGGTTTCACTCTATTTCCTCCTATACAGATAGATGTGTTTTTTAAGTCTAAATCAAACACGGTTTGTGCTAGCTCCTTGAAACTTGACAAAATAAAGTAGTTCTAAGTTCTGTCTTTGTGGTTTGTTTCCTCTTGAAATAGCCACAAGCAAAGACTGCGTAAAACACCTTCATTGGAAAGGTGTGCCAAGCTTCCAAAAAACTACTGGTTTTCTGAATACTAGGCAAATTTTTTTTCATCCGACCTTGATGATCTCTGTGGTAATGATCAGTTCACTAAGTCCACTTAGCTGCCCAACTTTCACTCTTCTAGGAAGAAGCGTTCGTTACCAGTAACAGTTTGAATTTTTAGGTTTCACTCTATTTCCTCCTATACAGATAGATGTGTTTTTTACGTCTAAATCAAACACGGTTTGTGCTATCTCCTTGAAACTTGACAAAATAAAGTAGGTCTAAGTTCTGTCTTTGTGGTTTCTTTCCTCTTGAAATAGCCTCAAGCAAACACTGCGTAAAACACCTTTATTGGAAAGGTGTTCCAAGCTTCCAAAATACTACTGGTTTTCTGAATACTCGGGAACTTTTTTTTCATCGGACCTTGATGATCTCTGTGGTAATGATCAGTTCACTAAGTCCACTTAGCTGCCTAACTTTCACTCTTCTAGGGTGAAGCGTTCGTTACCAGTAACAGTTTGAATTTTTAGGTTTCACTCTATTTCCTCCTATACAGATAGATGTGTTTTTTAAGTCTAAATCAAACACGGTTTGTGCTAGCACCTTGAAACTTGACAAAATAAAGTAGTTCTAAGTTCTGTCTTTGTGGTTTGTTTCCTCTTGAAATAGCCACAAGCAAAGACTGCGTAAAACACCTTCATTGGAAAGGTGTTCCAAGCTTCCAAAATACTACTGGTTTTCTGAATACTCGGCAAATTTTTTTTCTTCCGACCTTGATGATCTCTGTGGTAATGATCAGTTCACTAAGTCCACTTAGCTGCCCAATTTTCACTCTTCTAGGATGAAGCGTTCGTTACCAGTAACAGTTTGAATTTTTAGGTTTCACTGTATTTCCTCCTATACAGATAGATGTGTTTTTTAAGTCTAAATCAAACACGGTTTGTGCTAGCTCCTTGAAACTTGACAAAATGAAGTAGTTCTAAGTTCTGTCTTTGTGGTTTGTTTCCTCTTGAAATAGCCACAAGCAAAGACTGCGTAAAACACCTTCATTGGAAAGGTGTGCCAAGCTTCCAAAAAACTACTGGTTTTCTGAATACACGGCAAATTTTTTTTCATCCGACCTTGATGATCTCTGTGGTAATGATCAGTTTACTTAGTCCACTTACCTGCCCAATATTCACTCTTCTAGGATGAAGCGTTCGTTACCAGTAACAGATTGAGTTTTTAGGTTTCACTCTATTTCCTCCCATATAGATAGATGTGTTTGGAAGTCTAAATCAAACACGGTTTGTGCTAGCTCCTTGAAACTTGATAAAATAAAGTAGTTCTAAGTTCTGTCTTTGTGGTTTGTTTCCTCTTGAAATAGCCACAAGCAAACACTGTGTAAAACACCTTTATTGGTAAGGTGTTCCAAGCTTCCAAAATACTACTGGTTTTCTGAATACTCGGCAAATTTTTTTTCATCTGACCTTGATGATCTCTGTGGTAATGATCAGTTCACTAAGTCCACTTAGCTGCCCAACTTTCACTCTTCTAGGATGAAGCGTTCGTTACCAGTAACAGTTTGAATTTTTAGGTTTCACTCTATTTCCTCCTATACAGCTAGATGTGTTTTTTAAGTCTAAATCAAACACGGTTTGTGCTAGCTCCTTGAAACTTGACAAAATAAAGTAGTTCTAAGTTCTGTCTTTGTGGTTTGTTTCCTCTTGAAATAGCCACAAGCAAAAACTGCGTAAAACACATTCATTGGAAAGGTGTGCCAAGCTTCCAAAATACTACTGGTTTTCTGAATACTCGGCAAATTTTTTTTCATCCGACCTTGATGATCTCTGTGGTAATGATCAGTTCACTAAGTCCACTTAGCTGCCCAACTTTCACTCTTCTAGGATGAAGCGTTCGTTACCAGTAACAGTTGAATTTTTAGGTTTCACTCTATTTCCTCCTATACAGATAGATGTGTTTTTTAAGTCTAAATCAAACACGGTTTGTGCTAGCTCCTTGAAACTTGACAAAATAAAGTAGTTCTAAGTTCTGTCTTTGTGGTTTGTTTCCTCTTGAAATAGCCACAAGCAAAGACTGCGTAAAACGCATTCATTGGAAAGGTGTTCCAAGCTTCCAAAATACTACTGGTTTTCTGAATACTCGGCAAATTTTTTTTCATCCGACCTTGATGATCTCTGTGGTAATGATCAGTTCACTAAGTCCACTTAGCTGCCCAATTTTCACTCTTCTAGGATGAAGCGTTCGTTACCAGTAACAGTTTGAATTTTTAGGTTTCACTCTTTCCTCCAATACAGATAGATGTGTTTTTTAAGTCTAAATCAAACACGGTTTGTGCTAGCTTTTTGAAACTTGACAAAATATAGTAGTTCTAAGTTCTGTCTTTGTGGTTTGTTTCCTCTTGAAATAGCCACAAGCAAAGACTGCGTAAAACACATGCATTGGAAAGGTGTGCCAAGCTTCCAAAATACTACTGGTTTTCAGAATACTCGGCAAATTTTTTTTCATCCGACCTTGATGATCTCTGTGGTAATGATCAGTTCACTAAGTCCACTTAGCTGCCCAACTTTCACTCTTCTAGGATGAAGCGTTCGTTACCAGTAACAGTTTGAATTTTTAGGTTTCACTCTATTTCCTCCTATACAGATAGATGTGTTTTTTAAGTCTAAATGAAACACGGTTTGTGCTAGCTCCTTGAAACTTGACAAAATAAAGTAGTTCTAAGTTCTGTCTTTGTGGTTTGTTTCCTCTTGAAATAGCCACAAGCAAAGACTGCGTAAAACCCCTTTATTGGAAAGGTGTTCCAAGCTTCCAAAATACTACTGGTTTTCTGAATACTTGGCAAAATTTTTTTCATCCGACCTTGATGATCTCTGTGGTAATGATCAGTTCACTAAGTCCACTTAGCTGTCCAATTTTCACTCTTCTAGGATGAAGCGTTCGTTACCAGTAACAGTTTGAATTTTTAGGTTTCACTCTATTTCCTCCTATACAGATAGATGTGTTTTTTAAGTCTAAATCAAACACGGTTTGTGCTAGCTCCTTGAAACTTGACAAAATGAAGTAGTTCTAAGTTCTGTCTTTGTGGTTTGTTTCCTCTTGAAATAGCCACAAGCAAAGACTGCGTAAAACACCTTCATTGGAAAGGTGTGCCAAGCTTCCAAAAAACTACTGGTTTTCTGAATACACGGCAAATTTTTTTTCATCCGACCTTGATGATCTCTGTGGTAATGATCAGTTTACTTAGTCCACTTACCTGCCCAATATTCACTCTTCTAGGATGAAGCGTTCGTTACCAGTAACAGATTGAGTTTTTAGGTTTCACTCTATTTCCTCCCATATAGATAGATGTGTTTGGAAGTCTAAATCAAACACGGTTTGTGCTAGCTCCTTGAAACTTGATAAAATAAAGTAGTTCTAAGTTCTGTCTTTGTGGTTTGTTTCCTCTTGAAATAGCCACAAGCAAACACTGTGTAAAACACCTAATTGGTAAGGTGTTCCAAGCTTCCAAAATACTACTGGTTTTCTGAATACTCGGCAAATTTTTTTTCATCCGACCTTGATGATCTCTGTGGTAATGATCAGTTCACTAAGTCCACTTAGCTGCGCAACTTTCACTCTTCTAGGATGAAGCGTTCGTTACCAGTAACAGTTTGAATTTTTAGGTTTCACTCTATTTCCTCCTATACAGATAGATGTGTTTTTTAAGTCTAAATCAAACACGGATTGTGCTAGCTCCTTGAAACTTGACAAAATAAAGTAGTTCTAAGTTCTGTCTTTGTGGTTTGTTTCCTCTTGAAATAGCCACAAGCAAAGACTGCGTAAAACACATTCATTGGAAAGGTGTGCCAAGCTTCCAAAATACTACTGGTTTTCTGAATACTCGGCAAATTTTTTTTCATCCGACCTTGATGATCTCTGTGGTAATGATCAGTTCACTAAGTCCACTTAGCTGCCCAACTTTCACTCTTCTAGGATGAAGCGTTCGTTACCAGTAACAGTTGAATTTTTAGGTTTCAATCTATTTCCTCCTATACAGATAGATGTGTTTTTTAAGTCTAAATCAAACACGGTTTGTGCTAGCTCCTTGAAACTTGACAAAATAAAGTAGTTCTAAGTTCTGTCTTTGTGGTTTGTTTCCTCTTGAAATAGCCACAAGCAAAGACTGCGTAAAACACCTTCATTGGAAAGGTGTGCCAAGCTTCCAAAAAACTACTGGTTTTCTGAATACACGGCAAATTTTTTTTCATCCGACCTTGATGATCTCTGTGGTAATGATTAGTTTACTTAGTCCACTTAGCTGCCCAATATTCACTCTTCTAGGATGAAGCGTTCGTTACCAGTAACAGATTGAGTTTTTAGGTTTCACTCTATTTCCTCCCATATAGATAGATGTGTTTGGAAGTCTAAATCAAACACGGTTTGTGCTAGCTCCTTGAAACTTGATAAAATAAAGTAGTTCTAAGTTCTGTCTTTGTGGTTTGTTTCCTCTTGAAATAGCCACAAGCAAACACTGTGTAAAACACCTAATTGGTAAGGTGTTCCAAGCTTCCAAAATACTACTGGTTTTCTGAATACTCGGCAAATTTTTTTTCATCCGACCTTGATGATCTCTGTGGTAATGATCAGTTCACTAAGTCCACTTAGCTGCCCAACTTTCACTCTTCTAGGATGAAGCGTTCGTTACCAGTAACAGTTTGAATTTTTAGGTTTCACTCTATTTCCTCCTATACAGATAGATGTGTTTTTTAAGTCTAAATCAAACACGGATTGTGCTAGCTCCTTGAAACTTGACAAAATAAAGTAGTTCTAAGTTCTGTCTTTGTGGTTTGTTTCCTCTTGAAATAGCCACAAGCAAAGACTGCGTGAAACACATTCATTGGAAAGGTGTGCCAAGCTTCCAAAAAACTACTGGTTTTCGGAAAACTCGGCAAATTTGTTTTCATCCGACCTTGATGATCTCTCTGGTAATGATCAGTTCACTAACTCCACTTAGCTGCCCAATTTTCACTCTTCTAGGATGAAGCGTTCGTTACCAGTAACAGTTTGAATTTTTAGGTTTCACTCTATTTCCTCCTATACAGATAGATGTGTTTTTTAAGTCTAAATCAAACACGGTTTGTGCTAGCTCCTTGAAACTTGACAAAATAAAGTACTTCTAAGTTCTGTCTTTGTGGTTTGTTTCCTCTTGAAATAGCCACAAGCAAACACTGCGTAAAACACCTTTATTGGAAAGGTGTTCCAAGCTATCAAAATACTACTGGTTTTCTGAATACTCGGCAAATTTATTTTCATCCGACGTTGATGATCTCTGTGGTAATGACCAGTTCGCTAAGTCCACTTAGCTGCCCAATTTTCACTCTTCTAGGATGAAGCGTTCGTTACCAGTAACAGTTTGAATTTTTAGGTTTCACTCTATTTCCTCCTATACAGATAGATGTGTTTTTTAAGTCTAAATCAAACACGGTTTGTGCTAGCTCCTTGAAACTTGACAAAATAAAGTAGTTCTAAGTTCTGTCTTTGTGGTTTGTTTCCTCTTGAAATAGCCACAAGCAAAGACTGCGTAAAACCCCTTTATTGGAAAGGTGTTCCAAGCTTCCAAAATACTACTGGTTTTCTGAATACTTGGCAAAATTTTTTTCATCCGAACTTGATGATCTCTGTGGTAATGATCAGTTCACTAAGTCCACTTAGCTGTCCAATTTTCACTCTTCTAGGATGAAGCGTTCGTTACCAGTAACAGTTTGAATTTTTATTTTTCACTCTATTTCCTCCTATACAGATCGATGGGTTTTTTAAGTCTAAATCAAACACGGTTTGTGCTAGCTCCTTGAAACTTGACAAAATAAAGTAGTTCTACGTTCTGTCTTTGTGGTTTGCTTCCTCTTGAAATAGCCACAAGCAAAGACTGCGTAAAACACATTCATTCGAAAGGTGTTCCAAGCTTCAAAAATACTACTGGTTTTCTGAAAACTCGGCAATTTTTTTTTCATCCGACCTTGATGATCTCTGTGGTAATGATCAGTTCACTAAGTCCACTTAGCTGCCCAATTTTCACTCTTCTAGGATGAAGTGTTCGTTACCAGTAACAGTTTGAATTTTTAGGTTTCACTCTATTTCCTCCTATACAGATAGATGTGTTTTTTAAGTCTAAATCAAACACGGTTTGTGCTAGCTCCTTGAAACTTGACAAAATAAAGTAGTTCTAAGTTCTGTCTTTGTGGTTTGTTTCCTCTTGAAATAGCCACAAGCAAAGACTGCGTAAAACACCTTTATTGGAAAGGTGTTCCAAGCTTCCAAAATACTACTGGTTTTCTGAATACTCGACAAAAATTTTTTCATCCGACCTTGATGATATCTGTGGTAATGATCAGTTCACTAAGTCCACTTAGCTGCCCAATTTTCACTCTTCTAGGATGAAGCGTTCGTTACCAGTAACAGTTTGAATTTTTAGGTTTCACTCTATTTCCTCCTATACAGATAGATGTGTTTTTTAAGTCTAAATCAAACACAGTTTGTGCTAGCTCCTTGAAACTTGACAAAATAAAGTAGTTCTAAGTTCTGTCTTTGTGGTTTGTTTCCTCTTGAAATAGCCACAAGCAAAGACTGCGTAAAACACCTTCATTGGAAAGGTGTGCCAAGCTTCCAAAAAACTACTGGTTTTCTGAATACACGGCAAATTTTTTTTCATCCGACCTTGATGATCTCTGTGGTAATGATTAGTTTACTTAGTCCACTTAGCTGCCCAATATTCACTCTTCTAGGATGAAGCGTTCGTTACCAGTAACAGATTGAGTTTTTAGGTTTCACTCTATTTCCTCCCATATAGATAGATGTGTTTGGAAGTCTAAATCAAACACGGTTTGTGCTAGCTCCTTGAAACTTGATAAAATAAAGTAGTTCTAAGTTCTGTCTTTGTGGTTTGTTTCCTCTTGAAATAGCCACAAGCAAACACTGTGTAAAACACCTTTATTGGTAAGGTGTTCCAAGCTTCCAAAATACTACTGGTTTTCTGAATACTCGGCAAATTTTTTTTCATCTGACCTTGATGATCTCTGTGGTAATGATCAGTTCACTAAGTCCACTTAGCTGCCCAACTTTCACTCTTCTAGGATGAAGCGTTCGTTACCAGTAACAGTTTGAATTTTTAGGTTTCACTCTATTTCCTCCTATACAGATAGATGTGTTTTTTAAGTCTAAATCAAACACGGTTTGTGCTAGCTCCTTGAAACTTGACAAAATAAAGTAGTTCTAAGTTCTGTCTTTGTGGTTTGTTTCCTCTTGAAATAGGCACAAGCAAAGACTGCGTAAAACACATTCATTGGAAAGGTGTGCCAAGCTTCCAAAAAACTACTGGTTTTCGGAAAACTCGGCAAATTTGTTTTCATCCGACCTTGATGATCTCTCTGGTAATGATCAGTTCACTAACTCCACTTAGCTGCCCAATTTTCACTCTTCTAGGATGAAGCGTTCGTTACCAGTAACAGTTTGAATTTTTAGGTTTCACTCTATTTCCTCCTATACAGATAGATGTGTTTTTTAAGTCTAAATCAAACACGGTTTGTGCTAGCTCCTTGAAACTTGACAAAATAAAGTACTTCTAAGTTCTGTCTTTGTGGTTTGTTTCCTCTTGAAATAGCCACAAGCAAACACTGCGTAAAACACCTTTATTGGAAAGGTGTTCCAAGCTACCAAAATACTACTGGTTTTCTGAATACTCAGCAAATTTATTTTCATCCGACGTTGATGATCTCTGTGGTAATGACCAGTTCGCTAAGTCCACTTAGCTGCCCAATTTTCACTCTTCTAGGATGAAGCGTTCGTTACCAGTAACAGTTTGAATTTTTAGGTTTCACTCTATTTCCTCCTATACAGATAGATGTGTTTTTTAAGTCTAAATCAAACACGGTTTGTGCTAGCTCCTTGAAACTTGACAAAATAAAGTAGTTCTAAGTTCTGTCTTTGTGGTTTGTTTCCTCTTGAAATAGGCACAAGCAAAGACTGCGTAAAACACATTCATTGGAAAGGTGTGCCAAGCTTCCAAAAAACTACTGGTTTTCGGAAAACTCGGCAAATTTGTTTTCATCCGACCTTGATGATCTCTCTGGTAATGATCAGTTCACTAACTCCACTTAGCTGCCCAATTTTCACTCTTCTAGGATGAAGCGTTCGTTACCAGTAACAGTTTGAATTTTTAGGTTTCACTCTATTTCCTCCTATACAGATAGATGTGTTTTTTAAGTATAAATCAAACACGGTTTGTGCTAGCTCCTTGAAACTTGACAAAATAAAGTAGTTCTAGGTTCTGTCTTTGTGGTTTGCTTCCTCTTGAAATAGCCACAAGCAAAGACTGCGTAAAACACATTCATTGGAAAGGTGTTCCAAGCTTCAAAAATACTACTGGTTTTCTGAATACTCGGCAATTTTTTTTTCATCCGACATTGATGATCTCTGTGGTAATGATCAGTTCACTAAGTCCACTTACCTGCCCAATTTTCACTCTTCTAGGATGAAGTGTTCGTTACCAGTAACAGTTTGAATTTTTAGGTTTCACTCTATTTCCTCCTATACAGATAGATGTGTTTTTTAAGTCTAAATCAAACACGGTTTGTGCTAGCTCCTTGAAACTTGACAAAATAAAGTAGTTCTAAGTTCTGTCTTTGTGGTTTGTTTCCTCTTGAAATAGCCACAAGCAAAGACTGCGTAAAACACCTTTATTGGAAAGGTGTTCCAAGCTTCCAAAATACTACTGGTTTTCTGAATACTCGGCAAATTTTTTTTCATCCGAACTTGATGATCTCTGTGGTAATGATCAGTTCACTAAGTCCACTTAGCTGCCCAATTTTCACTCTTCTAGGATGAAGCGTTCCTTACCAGTAACAGTTTGAATTTTTAGGTTTCACTCTATTTCCTCCTATACAGATAGATGTGTTTTTTAAGTCTAAATGAAACACGGTTTGTGCTAGCTCCTTGAAACTTGACAAAATAAAGTAGTTCTAAGTTCTGTCTTTGTGGTTTGTTTCCTCTTGAAATAGCCACAAGCAAAGACTGCGTAAAACCCCTTTATTGGAAAGGTGTTCCAAGCTTCCAAAATACTACTGGTTTTCTGAATACTTGGCAAAATTTTTTTCATCCGAACTTGATGATCTCTGTGGTAATGATCAGTTCACTAAGTCCACTTAGCTGTCCAATTTTCACTCTTCTAGGATGAAGCGTTCGTTACCAGTAACAGTTTGAATTTTTAGGTTTCACTCTATTTCCTCCTATACAGATAGATGGGTTTTTTAAGTCTAAATCAAACACGGTTTGTGCTAGCTCCTTGAAACTTGACAAAATAAAGTAGTTCTACGTTCTGTCTTTGTGGTTTGCTTCCTCTTGAAATAGCCACAAGCAAAGACTGCGTAAAACACATTCATTGGAAAGGTGTTCCAAGCTTCAAAAATACTACTGGTTTTCTGAAAACTCGGCAATTTTTTTTTCATCCGACCTTGATGATCTCTGTGGTAATGATCAGTTCACTAAGTCCACTTAGCTGCCCAATTTTCACTCTTCTTGGATGAAGTGTTCGTTACCAGTAACAGTTTGAATTTTTAGGTTTCACTCTATTTCCTCCTATACAGATAGATGTGTTTTTTAAGTCTAAATCAAACACGGTTTGTGCTAGCTCCTTGAAACTTGAAAAAATAAAGTAGTTCTAAGTTCTGTCTTTGTGGTTTGTTTCCTCTTGAAATAGCCACAAGCAAAGACTGCGTAAAACACCTTTATTGGAAAGGTGTTCCAAGCTTCCAAAATACTACTGGTTTTCTGAATACTCGACAAAAATTTTTTCATCCAACCTTGATGATATCTGTGGTAATGATCAGTTCACTAAGTCCACTTAGCTGCCCAATTTTCACTCTTCTAGGATGAAGCGTTCGTTACCAGTAACAGTTTGAATTTTTAGGTTTCACTCTATTTCCTCCTATACAGATAGATGTGTTTTTTAAGTCTAAATCAAACACAGTTTGTGCTAGCTCCTTGAAACTTGACAAAATAAAGTAGTTCTAAGTTCTGTCTTTGTGGTTTGTTTCCTCTTGAAATAGCCACAAGCAAAGACTGCGTAAAACACCTTCATTGGAAAGGTGTGCCAAGCTTCCAAAAAACTACTGGTTTTCTGAATACACGGCAAATTTTTTTTCATCCGACCTTGATGATCTCTGTGGTAATGATTAGTTTACTTAGTCCACTTAGCTGCCCAATATTCACTCTTCTAGGATGAAGCGTTCGTTACCAGTAACAGATTGAGTTTTTAGGTTTCACTCTATTTCCTCCCATATAGATAGATGTGTTTGGAAGTCTAAATCAAACACGGTTTGTGCTAGCTCCTTGAAACTTGATAAAATAAAGTAGTTCTAAGTTCTGTCTTTGTGGTTTGTTTCCTCTTGAAATAGCCACAAGCAAACACTGTGTAAAACACCTTTATTGGTAAGGTGTTCCAAGCTTCCAAAATACTACTGGTTTTCTGAATACTCGGCAAATTTTTTTTCATCTGACCTTGATGATCTCTGTGGTAATGATCAGTTCACTAAGTCCACTTAGCTGCCCAACTTTCACTCTTCTAGGATGAAGCGTTCGTTACCAGTAACAGTTTGAATTTTTAGGTTTCACTCTATTTCCTCCTATACAGATAGATGTGTTTTTTAAGTCTAAATCAAACACGGTTTGTGCTAGCTCCTTGAAACTTGACAAAATAAAGTAGTTCTAAGTTCTGTCTTTGTGGTTTGTTTCCTCTTGAAATAGGCACAAGCAAGACTGCGTAAAACACATTCATTGGAAAGGTGTGCCAAGCTTCCAAAAAACTACTGGTTTTCGGAAAACTCGGCAAATTTGTTTTCATCCGACCTTGATGATCTCTCTGGTAATGATCAGTTCACTAACTCCACTTAGCTGCCCAATTTTCACTCTTCTAGGATGAAGCGTTCGTTACCAGTAACAGTTTGAATTTTTAGGTTTCACTCTATTTCCTCCTATACAGATAGATGTGTTTTTTAAGTCTAAATCAAACACGGTTTGTGCTAGCTCCTTGAAACTTGACAAAATAAAGTAGTTCTACGTTCTGTCTTTGTGGTTTGCTTCCTCTTGAAATAGCCACAAGCAAAGACTGCGTAAAACACATTCATTGGAAAGGTGTTAGAAGCTTCAAAAATACTACTGGTTTTCTGAATACTCGGCAATTTTTTTTTCATCCGACCTTGATGATCTCTGTGGTAATGATCAGTTCACTAAGTCCACTTACCTGCCCAATTTTCACTCTTCTAGGATGAAGTGTTCGTTACCAGTAACAGTTTGAATTTTTAGGTTTCACTCTATTTCCTCCTATACAGATAGATATGTTTTTTAAGTCTAAATCAAACACGGTTTGTGCTAGCTCCTTGAAACTTGACAAAATAAAGCAGTTCTAAGTTCTGTCTTTGTGGTTTGTTTCCTCTTGAAATAGCCACAAGCAAAGACTGCGTAAAACACCTTTATTGGAAAGGTGTTCCAAGCTTCCAAAATACTACTGGTTTTCTGAATACTCGGCAAATTTTTTTTCATCCGACCTTGATGATCTCTGTGGTAATGATCAGTTCACTAAGTCCACTTAGCTGCCCAATTTTCACTCTTCTAGGATGAAGCGTTCCTTACCAGTAACAGTTTGAATTTTTAGGTTTCACTCTATTTCCTCCTATACAGATAGATGTGTTTTTTAAGTCTAAATGAAACACGGTTTGTGCTAGCTCCTTGAAACTTGACAAAATAAAGTAGTTCTAAGTTCTGTCTTTGTGGTTTGTTTCCTCTTGAAATAGCCACAAGCAAAGACTGCGTAAAACCCCTTTATTGGAAAGGTGTTCCAAGCTTCCAAAATACTACTGGTTTTCTGAATACTTGGCAAAATTTTTTTCATCCGACCTTGATGATCTCTGTGGTAATGATCAGTTCACTAAGTCCACTTAGCTGCCCAATTTTCACTCTTCTAGGATGAAGCGTTCGTTACCAGTAACAGTTTGAATTTTTAGGTTTCACTCTATTTCCTCCTACACAGATAGATGTGTTTTTTAAGTCTAAATCAAACACGGTTTGTGCTAGCTCCTTGAAACTTGACAAAATAAAGTAGTTCTAAGTTCTGTCTTTGTGGTTTGTTTCCTCTTGAAATAGCCACAAGCAAAGACTGCGTAAAACACCTTCATTGGAAAGATGTGCCAAGCTTCCAAAATACAACTGGTTTTCTGAATACTCGGCAAATTTTTTTTCATCCGACCTTGATGATCTCTGTGGTAATGATCAGTTCACTAAGTCCACTTAGCTGCCCAATTTTCACTCTTCTAGGATGAAGCGTTCGTTACCAGTAACAGTTTGAATTTTAGGTTTCACTCTATTTCCTCCTATACAGATAGATGTGTTTTTTAAGTCTAAATCAAACACGGTTTGTGCTAGCTCCTTGAAACTTGACAAAATAAAGTAGTTCTAAGTTCTGTCTCTGTGGTTTGTTTCCTCTTGAAATAGCCACAAGCAAAGACTGCGTAAAACACATTCATTTTAAA
Source organism: Callospermophilus lateralis (assembly GCF_048772815.1). Lineage (NCBI taxonomy): Eukaryota > Metazoa > Chordata > Mammalia > Rodentia > Sciuridae > Callospermophilus > Callospermophilus lateralis. The sequence goes on from NW_027517290.1 coordinate 43,951, forward strand.
GGTGTGCCAAGCTTCCAAAATACTACTGGTTTTCTGAATACTCGGCAAATTTTTTTTCATCCGACCTTGATGATCTCTGTGGTAATGATCAGTTCACTAAGTCCACTTAGCTGCCCAACTTTCACTCTTCTAGGATGAAGCGTTCGTTACCAGTAACAGTTTGAATTTTTAGGTTTCACTCTATTTCCTCCTATACAGATAGATGTGTTTTTTAAGTCTAAATCAAACACGGTTTGTGCTAGCTCCTTGAAACTTGACAAAATAAAGTAGTTCTAAGTTCTGTCTTTGTGGTTTGTTTCCTCTTGAAATAGCCACAAGCAAAGACTGCGTAAAACACATTCATTGGAAAGGTGTTCCAAGCTTCCAAAATACTACTGGTTTTCTGAATACTCGGCAAATTTTTTTTCATCCGACCTTGATAATCTCTGTGGTAATGATCAGTTCACTAAGTCCACTTAGCTGCCCAATTTTCACTCTTCTAGGATGAAGCGTTCGTTACCAGTAACAGTTTGAATTTTTAGGTTTCACTCTATTTCCTCCTATACAGATAGATGTGTTTTTTAAGTCTAAATCAAACACGGTTTGTTCTAGCTCCTTGAAACTTGACAAAATAAAGTAGTTCTAAGTTCTGTCTTTGTGGTTTGTTTCCTCTTGAAATAGCCACAAGCAAAGACTGCGTAAAACACATTCATTGGAAAGGTGTTCCAAGCTTCCAAAATACTACTGGTTTTCTGAATACTCGGCAAATTTTTTCATCCGACCTTGATGATCTCTGTGGTAATGATCAGCTCACTAAGTCCACTTAGCTGCCCAACTTTCACTCTTCTAGGATGAAGCGTTCGTTACCAGTAACAGTTTGAATTTTTAGGTTTCACTCTATTTCCTCCTATACAGATACATGTGTTTTTTAAGTCTAAATCAATCACAGTTTGTTCTAGCTCCTTGAAACTTGACAAAATAAAGTAGTTCTAAGTTCTGTCTTTGTGGTTTGTTTCCTCTTGAAATAGGCACAAGCAAAGACTGCGTAAAACACATTCATTGGAAAGGTGTGCCAAGCTTCCAAAAAACTACTGGTTTTCGGAAAACTCGGCAAATTTGTTTTCATCCGACCTTGATGATCTCTCTGGTAATGATCAGTTCACTAACTCCACTTAGCTGCCCAATTTTCACTCTTCTAGGATGAAGCGTTCGTTACCAGTAACAGTTTGAATTTTTAGGTTTCACTCTATTTCCTCCTATACAGATAGATGTGTTTTTTAAGTCTAAATCAAACACGGTTTGTGCTAGCTCCTTGAAACTTGACAAAATAAAGTACTTCTAAGTTCTGTCTTTGTGGTTTGTTTCCTCTTGAAATAGCCACAAGCAAACACTGCGTAAAACACCTTTATTGGAAAGGTGTTCCAAGCTACCAAAATACTACTGGTTTTCTGAATACTCGGCAAATTTATTTTCATCCGACGTTGATGATCTCTGTGGTAATGACCAGTTCGCTAAGTCCACTTAGCTGCCCAATTTTCACTCTTCTAGGATGAAGCGTTCGTTACCAGTAACAGTTTGAATTTTTAGGTTTCACTCTATTTCCTCCTATACAGATAGATGTGTTTTTTAAGTCTAAATCAAACACGGTTTGTGCTAGCTCCTTGAAACTTGACAAAATAAAGTAGTTCTAAGTTCTGTCTTTGTGGTTTGTTTCCTCTTGAAATAGGCACAAGCAAAGACTGCGTAAAACACATTCATTGGAAAGGTGTGCCAAGCTTCCAAAAAACTACTGGTTTTCGGAAAACTCGGCAAATTTGTTTTCATCCGACCTTGATGATCTC